>NW_015160889.1:93266-145101 GCF_001447785.1 Gekko japonicus | reverse complement strand
GGGGGGGGGGGGTAAAGCATGGAGATGCTAATTTTTTCTTAAGGGATTTGATTATGTGTGTTATAGCTTTGGAATTACTCTCTGTTCAGTCAGATAAGCAGGTTTTGTCAGCAGAAGCAATGATTGGCGGGCACTGTTCCTGTTTGAAAGTAACTGTATAAGAGTAACAACTATGTTTTAAGCATTGTAAAACCTCCATTCTTGGGTTTTTAGTTAGGATCTTTTTACTTTTTCCTATAGATTGTAGACTCTCCCTCCCCAATTTCTGTTGTAGTTTTATAGAAAAGCAAATAAAAAATTCCCCTTTGGGGGGCTAAAAAAGAAGAAGAAGAAGAAGAAGAAGAAGAAGAAGAAGAAGAAGAAGAAGAAGAAGAAGAAGAAGAAGAAGAAGAAGAAGAAGAAGAAGAAGAAGAAGAAGAAGGGGATGGCAAAGGATGAGATGGTTAGACAGTGTTGTCGAGGCAATGAACATGAAATTAAGCAAACTCCGGAGCACGACGGAAGACAGGAGGGCCTGGCGTGAGATGGTCCATGGGGTCGCGAGGAGTCGGACTCGACTGTGTGACTAAACAACAACAACAACAACAACAACAACGTCTTTGCAAGCTGCTTTGGGTCTCCAGTGGGGAGAAAAGTGGGGCAGAAAGACATATATAATTAAATCAACACAATCTCTAGTGATGTAGTGGCCTTGGAATATCAAACTCCAGCGTTGCATCAATGACACTGGTTGCCAGTTTGCATACAGGTCCCATTCAAAGTGCTGGTTGTTATCTCAAAATCTCTCCAAGGTGTAGGGCCCCCATACTGACTGAACTGCATTGTGTACCTCAATGCAACCACACGGTATACTCCAGTGGGCCAGTTACAATCCCCAGACAGCCTTCTCTTTCTGGTGCCCTCTCTTAGGACTATCTCTGTGGTAGGTTCAGTTCTCTGGAATGGCTTACCATGGTGGGCACAGAGGGCACCTTCACTGGCTACACTGAGGAAGATGGTTTCAGAGGGTAGTCCTGTTGGTCTGCAGTAGAACAGTTATTTATGAGTCCAGCAGCACCTTACACAACAACACAATTTTCAGGGTATAAGCCAGTGGTGGTGAACCTATGGCATGGGTGCCAGAGGTGGCACTCAGAGCCCTCTCTGTGGGCACGCGTGCCATCGCCCCAGCCAGGCCTAGACCATCATTAAAGTGTCGAATTCTTTGCCAAATAATTTTAAGTAAATGAAAGCACTTGGGATTGCTTTCCTTACTTTATTTAGATCTTAAGTAAATGAAAGCATTTGGGATTGCTTTCCTTACTTTGTTTGGATCATCTTAAGTTAAGGTTTGAGTTGTTTTATCTAAAGTAAAACCTCAGTATTCAGGTTAAATTGCTGTGTTGGCACTTTGCGATAAATAAGTGGGTTTTCGGTCGCAGTTTGGGCACTCGGTCTCTAAAAGGTTCGCCATCACTGGTATAAGCTTTCGAGAATCAAAGCTCTCTTCAGCAGATACCACAAGACCAATATCTGTCAAAGGATGCTTTGACTCTTGAAAGCTTACGTCCCAAAAATCGGGTCGGTCTGTAAGGTGCTACTGCTCAAATCTGTTCTCCATTGAGGAAGGCATGTAAGACAGTTCTGCTCCAGAGATCATTTGGAGGACAGGAAACTGCTGCAAGAGTTCTATGTTTTTAAGTGTGTGTTTGTGCGTGTTTGATCTGTTAATGGATTTTAATGTTTTATGTCCTGCAGCATGCTGTCACATTGATAGCTGCCTTGAGTCCAAGGAAATAAGACAGGAGGTAAATATTTTATATAAATAAATCAGTGCTCTGCTGGATCAGATCAGTATGCCATCTAGTCCAGCGCCTTGTTTCATACAGTGACTGTAGGGTTGCCAGCTTCCAGGTGGCACCTGGAATTGCTCCAGAATGACAACTGGTCTCCTGGCTACAGAGATCAGTTCCCTTGGGAGCGATGACATCTTTAGGGGGTGGGCTATATGGCGCCACAACCCCTCTGAACTCCGCTTCTCAAACTCTCAGGCACCACCCTCAAATCTCCAGGAATTTCCCAAGATGGAGTTGGTAACCCTTAGTGGTCAACCAGTTGTCCTACAGGGTCAATAATCAGGGAAAGGAGGCCAAGGCCTTCCCCAATATTCCCTGCTTCTGAATATGTACATTCATTTTGTACATTAGATTTCTATTTATATTTTATTGGATATAAAATGTGTGCATTTTATTGCAAGCATGCGAGGCGATGTATATGAAGAGGCCCATCTGGATGAGTAACTTTGCCCGCAATGCCTGTGGTTGAATTGGTATACTTGGCTTTCATGTACAATGGCGGGCATTGGATCGGAGGCATGTGAACAACAGCACCAAACTGAGGACTAAAGCCATCAGCTCATTCACCACTCACCTGTTTAGACAGAGGTCTAAAACAAGGTCCTCTCCTCTTCCATCAATGAGAGCCAGTTTGGTGTAGTGGTTAGGAGCATGGACTCTAATCTGGGAGAACCCTGCTTCTCCACATACAGCTGCTGGTATGACCTTGTGTCAGTCATAAGTTCTTTCAAAACTGTTCTCTTAAGGACAGTCCTCGAAAGAGCTCTCTCAGCCCCACCTACCTCACAGGGTGTCTGTTGTGGGGAACGGGAAGGAAAGGAGATTGTAAGCCACTCTGAGACTCTTTTGGGTAGTGAAGGGTGGGGTATAAATCTAATTTCCTCCTCCTCCTCCTCCTCCTCCTCTTCTTCTTCTTCTTCACTGTGGACAGCAATAGGCACTTGAGGAAGGTGTGCAAGGAAGCGAGAGAGCAAATACAGTATGGAATGAGTGACATTTGCCCAACACCAACACCCATGTGCATTTCTGTAAGGAAGAAAAAAAAGATGTGAAACAAGCAAAGAATGGTGGACTGGTATCTCATTGATACCACAAGGCAAAACTAGGGTCTAGACTTCCAAATCTAGGGTCTAATTCAGATAGGAGAGGTTTTTCAAGCATCTCAATGGCCCCATTCCCATTAAAACTTACAGCAGCCATTCGAAAGGACCACCAAAGGAAAGGCAAGATGCAGGGAAGCATCCCTCACCTTTGCTTGGATCCAGCATCCCACCCAAAGTCATCAGTGGAGCCAGGACAAAAGGCATAACTGGAGGAGGGACTGTGACTCATAGGCTTGGCATGCGGAAGGTCCCAGGTTCAATCCCTGACATCTCCTGTTAGGAGGATCCATTAAGAGGTGATGTGAAAGATCTCTCCCTGAGGACCTGGATAACCTCTGCCAGTCAGAGTAGACAACACTGACTTTAAACGACCAATGGTCTAATTCAGTATAAGGCAGCTTCAGTATAAGGCAGTATAAGGCCCCTCCTCCTCCACGCCAGAATTCACACACACACCAGAACATTTGCATGAAATTTAAATCATGATTGGTGGGATTGTTTTGTTTTTTTTAAATATATATATATATATCATGAGCCACCCTGGAAGCCAATTTTTACTGAAAAGAGGAATTAAAATTGCAATTAAATAATTACCTTTGGAAAAAAAGGTAAAGGATAAAGCTTGCTCATGCTGTTACATTTGCTCAGGCTGGAGATTAGTTTGTCAATTATATGAAGCAGGATGAGAATCCGGTATGAGCACCCACCTTCCTCCCCTCTCTGGCCCATGTGCTGAGCCCTTCCCAAACACACAGGGTTGGAGATCGGTCCTGTGCAGGTCTCCAGGAGGGCACCATTCCCTGTTCCCCAAATAACTCTGCCATTGTTTTCGGAGCTCCCTCAGAACACCAGCTGAGCACAACTCTGCCCCCTTCTTTGGCCTGGGAATCCTGCAGGCAAGTTTAGAAAACACAGGCGGGCAGCAGAGAGGTGTGCGTTGAACAAGCCACCACCATAAAAGGCGTCTGTCACAACACACCACCTGCTGTTTGGGTGAGATGCTCGCCAATGCCTTCTCAGTCGTCTCTGCTCATGGCTCCTAATCGCATGTGTCATCTGCACTCCCATTAGACAATGAAAGGGCAAGTCACGTCAATGGGAAGGGGGAAAGCGCGGCTTGATGTGTGTGTACATGTACTGCACTACCAGCGACAACGGTGGGGTTCTAACAGCTCTATTCTGAGCAAGGCCGGGTGGAGGAGATGGAAGGATTTAGCAGGCAGGTGGGCAGTTTGGGGGGGGGGATACACTGCAAAGTCCTTTCTTTTAGAGCACTGCTAGTGTGCGTCTCTCTCCCTGATCTGCACACGGCTACGGCTGTGCTGCCGTCACGTCAGCCAGCCATGCTTCTCCTTTACCGCTGAATGACACTTCAGAAGGGAGACTGCTGTTCTCAGCCGTGGCATCCATTACGCCACTCTCTGAGGTGTAGGTTTTGATTAAGGCAAAGGGGAGAGAGGCTCTCACAGGAAGGGAAAAGGAAAGCAAAAAGCTGGAGCTGCTCAGATTTCTGAGACAGATGTTGCCAAATAGATACCACGACTAGACAACTAGGGATGCGTCTCAAATTATCTGGATCCTGATTCCTCTCCATATTTTCTTTCCCCGCTTCCCGGGTTTCTTTCTGATGTTCGGTCAGAATCTTCCTATTATTCTCTTTTAGATTTCCGAATGCTACACAAAATGGTGTGCATGTGCACTTTGCCACCGCTTTTAGTGGCTTCTGTTTATTGGTCTCTCCTTCCAGCTTTGTGTTACCATATATAAAAACACTGCACAATGACAGCCTCAAGGAGACGATGCAGACAGTTGTGTCAAGATTTGTTTTAGGAGGTGCTTTATTTATTTATTTTCACATTTATATCCTGCCCATCCCATAAACTGGCTCAGGGCGGGTTACAACATTGTAATAAATACAATAAAATTTAAGACATTAAAACATATAAAATCAGTAGTCATACTTGTCGTAGGGAGAATCCGGCCCATTGATGTAACTGGGTATGGGCAGTTATCAGTAGGTGGAAGATCACAACCAAGTCACTGAAACACAAGTGTGCATTAGAAAAGAAAATTACACAAAACTTTTGCAGGGGTCATTTCCTGCAGGAGTGCACAGGAGTGGAGCTCCGGCAGTAAAGAGCCCAGGGGGCGGGCACATGCAAAAGCCCCACCCCCTGCTCCCAGCAGCCCTCAGTCAGAGCAAGAAACAGCCAGGTAAGTTGCAGAGCCCCCCCCGGCCCCCCGGCCCAAAAAAGTCCAGTGGCACCTTTAAGACCAAGTTTTATTCAGGTACAAGCTCTCCCTCCTCTGTGAGGACAGATCTGCATGTTCCCCCCCACCCCAAAAAACTAGCAATGCAAAATAGTCCAGTGGATCCTGAGCGGTGGGTGTTGCCTTCTGACATACTTCCGGTGATGTCAGGGGGTGTGGCATATGCAAATAAGTTATGCTAATGAGCTCCTGCACCTCTTTTTCTATGAAATGACCCCTGCACAAAAGCAATTGCAGAAGGTACTATTACTCTTTGTTGCGATGTGGATCTGAAATCTACAAAAGAAAAGGCTGTGGCTCAATAGCAGAGCATTTGCTTGGTATGCAGTCGGTCCCTGGTTCAATCCCTGTTGTCTCCAGTTAAGGGTCAGATAGCAGGTGATGTCTGAGACTCTGGAGAGCAGCTGCCAGTCGGAGTAGACAATGCTAACCTTGCTGGAACAAGGGTCTAATTCAGTATAAGGTAGCCTCATGTGTTCTACCTGGACCATAGCCTGATTGGAAGATCTTCAAGTCCAAAGTATTTATATGAGACACAGGATTGGTTCCCACCTAGATTTCTGTGTGCATGGGGGGGGGGGGGTAATTTCCACCAATTCCTCCTTCCTGTGGCTGCCCAAAAGACATCCAAAAATGCTGCTCTTGTGGATGAGAAACACACTGGAATAGCTTAAGAAGGAATCAGAGTTCTCTTATTGCCCTCCTTCCTTGCACCTGCAGAAATCTAGGTAGGCTTCAAGCCCAGATCTCCAGGGTCTTAAGCTGAGATTTCCTTTCCCTAATACCTAGATAGCCCTGGCTAGCACAATCTCATCAGGTCTCAGAAGCTAAACAGGATTGCCCCTAGCTAATAAATGGATGGGAGACTTCCAAGGAATACCAGGGTTGTTATTCAGAAGCAGGCAATGGCAAACCACTAATGGGCATGAACCAGGAAAATGAAGTTCATTTTGGTTCGTGGTTTGTGGCATGCCCAGTTCGTGAGGCACAAACTGTCACGAACTTTTAGGTGCTAAATGAACTGGTTCAGTTTGTGATGAGACAGAATGCCGCTCAGCATGCTAGAGACCTCAAACTCACAGGGGGATCTCTGGCTGATGCTGCCCTCCAAGTTTGGTGAGGATTGGATTTATGGGGTCTCTTACAGTCTCCCAAAGAAGGTGCCCCCAGGAAAGTGCTTTCTGGGGAAATGGCAGGTGCAGGTTCAAGGGGTTCAGGAGTATACAGAAGATACCTTTTGCAAGCTACAGACATGGCCACCAAAAGAAGATGCCCCAGGAAAGTGCTTTGGTGAAAATGTCAGGCGTAGGTTCGAAAGTGCATAGAATGGACCTATGTTTCCAAGGCTGGAGAATCCTGACCCCCTGCTGCTTTGAAGTTGGATAAACATTTTGACTGAGCAGAGACAGTCTGTTTGGAAATGTATCCATTCATGAACCTCCATGAATCTCTTGAAAGTTCATGGAAAGTTTGTGCTGGGTGACCTGCCACAAACTTCAGGAACCACAAACCAGCCAAAATTCGTCATGAACGTTAGTTCATGGGCTGGTTCATGCTCATCCCAATAAACAACATGATCTCTGAACATCTCTTGCCTTGAAACCCCCACAGGGTCGCTATAAGTCAGCTGTGACTTAATGGCACTTTGCGCCACACCACCAATACCTACTACCTCTGGACCTTTACATGAAGATGCCAGGGATTGAACCTGAGAGATTGTTCATGGAAAGAACAGCCTAAACCATTGAACCAAAGTACTTCAAACGAAACATGGAAATTATTGGAAATCAATGGGAGTTGTACTGGGATGACTATCTGTCTATATAATCAATTTTTATCCTGTCCTTCCTCCACAGATCTTTAGGAGGCAAACACCATTCTCCCTTCCCTATTTCATCAACATCACCACTATGAGATAGGATTGGCTGAGAGTGTGCAACTGGCTCAAGGTGACACACAGACTTTCATGGCACATTTGAACCCATGTCCTCCAGGCATTAATTCAACATTCTGATCACTACATCATATTCACATCTGCTTGTTCCAGCCCCCAAATGGGCACCTATGAATCTATAGGGGTGGGAGGAGCCTTCCAGCTGATACATCCAAAACCGTCATTCTTCATGTATACATCTATATTTAGAAAGTGCCAGTTAAGTGATACGGCCTAAGTAAAGTGCAATGTGCAAGATAAAACATAGTGTAAATTATGTGCAATAGTCTAAGACAAGTGCAGACTGCAGGATAAAACATAGTGTAAATTATGTGTAATAGCCTTAGTGAGGTGAAATGTGCTGGATAAATTGAAGCATAAATTATCTGAAATAGCCATACTGAAGTGAAAGATGCCGGGTGAAATGAAATAGCAATAGATCTGTACAACACTCTTATTTAAAATGCAGCACATTAACAGGCTCAGATCTCTTTGTAATCTCGCAATCCCTAGTTACTTCCTCCACTTCAAACCCAGTCTGCAATTCATTGGTGGATCCAACTGCTTGCACTCGTACAGTAGAGACTGACATAACATTTAAAGTGGGGTAGAAGTAATTTGAAGAGACATTTGTTACAATACGACTCCAAGACATTTATTTTCAGGACATCAAATATGCCTTGAAGCCACTGCCAACAAATGCCCCCCTTCCAGCATGCTTTTTCAGCTCTGGTCCATACATGAAGAAGAATGAGGTGATAGAATGGAATCTCTCCTTATATATAATTGAGTAGTGGGTGCCAAAGTTCTAAAATGCACTCCTTTAGTGTATGGACGCTTGAACTGTCAGTCAGAAGACGCTGGCTGGGTTGACTGGCTGCTTTGTGCAGTCCCGCCCAGTGTTTCAAGGTCTTTTGCATATGGAAGCTGATTGGACTTCACTGCATTCCACACCTCAAACTCACCCCCCTTTCCGCAAGGCAGTTGGAATGTCTGTTGCATATGGAACCTTCAAGGTCTTTTGCATATGGAAGCTGATTGGACTTCACTCCATTCCACACCTCATACTCCCCCCCTCAACCCCCTGCTGTGCAGCTGACTTTCCCCTAGGGTTGCCAATCTCCAGGTGGGACCTGGAGATCTCCCACTGTTACAATTGATCTCCAGATGACAGAGATCAGTTCCCCTGGAGAAAATGGCTGCTTTGGAGGGTAGACCCTATGACATTATACCTGCTGAGTCCTTCCGCTCCGCCCAATGCTGCCCTCTACAGAATCCACTCCCCAAATCTCCAGGTATTTCCCTCCTTAGAGCTGGCAACCCTACATTCCCCTCAGTGCCTGTTGGTAGGCATCTAAGCTTGGTCCTGTCACCTACTTTGGCCTTTGGGAGAAAACACATTGGGGCCAGTCCTGATAGGGTTGCCAACTCCAGATGGGAAATTCCTGGAGATTTGAGGGATGGAGCCTGAAGAGGGTGAGGTTTGAGGAGGGGTGGGACCTCAGACAGGTACACTGCCATAGACTCCACCCTCCAAACCAGTCAGTCCCTCATAGGGAACCATTGTTGCCAATCTCCAGGTGAGGGCTGGAGAGCACTCAGAATTACAACTGCTCTGCAGAAGGGAGGGCAGAAGTCAGCTGAAGTCAAAGGGGCAGATAATGGTAGGTTGATGGTTAGCTGGGAAGGAGATGGGGTTGCCAACTCCACCCTCCAAACCAGCCATTTTGTCCTGGGTAACAATTGCTGCCAATCTCCAGGTGAGGGCTACAGATCACTCACAATTACAGCTGCTCTTCAGGTAGCAGAGATCAGTTCCTCTGGAGAAAACAGTGGACTGTGTCATTATACCCTGCTGAGGTCACCACAGCAAATTGACACTGTTTACCCAAAGCCAGAGCACTGCCCCAGAGCCTCTTTCTAGATCTCGTTGTATTGCTTTCACAACGGGCTTTACTGCTAGTCTATCATAATTGACTGAAAATGGGAAGTGTAGTTTTTAAAGTTCAATGCAATTTTTGAAGCACATAAGGGGGAGAGTTTCAGCCCTTTCTACTCTCTGGTGTCCTAGTTTCTTCCAGTGGGGAGCTTTGAAAAAGGTGGTTCCCCCCACCTGACAAGGCACACTCCATTCTGCCACCTTATTTCTGTCTCATTCTGTTGGTCATGTACATATGCACATCTACCTTATACTGAAGCACACCATCTGTCCATCAAAGTCAGTATTGTCTACTCAGATCGGCAGCGGCTCTCCTGGGTCTCCAGCAGAGGTCTTCCACATCACCTACTGCCAGATCCTTTAACTGGAGGTGACGGGGATCAGACCTGGAACCTTCTGCATGCCAAGGTGATGTTCTGTGACTGAACCACAGTCCCTCTCCATAGACTGGGACTTTACCTCCAAGTAAACATGTTTAGAATTGAGCTGTATCTGAGGTGCATATGGAAACGATCGCGCCAAGTCACGTACTCTTCAGTGTAGGAACCAACATTCAGCTGGACAGGGAAGCAGGCGACAAGGTCGGACAACCAAGCTCAGTATTCAGTTTTTACAATAATTATGTAAATTACATAATTCCTCTCGAAATGGTGAACATTAGTTATTTTCCCCTCTCCATTTCCTGTAGGTTCATCCAGTGACCTATTTTTTTGTTTCCTGATGTGCTGATCATTCAAATGGGACCACAGAGCTCTTTGAAATGTGCTGCAGTGTTGAATGAAAATGATGGCAATGAATCATCTCAATAGAAACCAGGAAGTGTGCAAGACAGAGGGGTAGAAAGATACTTTGCAGCAGGCATGGCTGTCCATCTGCTTTACAGAGGAGAATGCCTTCATTGGTAAGAATGAGGAAATAAGTTCTTTTTGTATTCTCCCAAATACACACACTGCTATTAGAAGAATGGTCTTAATTCACAAATTACTAACAATGTTTGGAGTACAGATGGCTGAACAACCCCGAATCCAACCCCAAATCACATTTTAGTGAACAACCACCACCCACCCCGGAACACTTTACAAGGTTTGACCATCTGCATTTGAGCATTCCACTGGATGCTCATATAGTACATTCATGTGCATGCACACAGAAGCGGCCACCCATCCTTGCCAATTTCCCCACCCCAAACCACAAACCTGACCTTTCTGGAGGGATGGCGTAAGATTACACTTCCTGAGACAGCGCTTTTTCAGTGTTCTCTAACATGACTTACTGCCAAGGTTGATGGGAACTATAGTTTTTTAAGCTCCTGGAACACAACTATTAGGTCAAGAAAAGGATTAAAGTGCCATTAACCAAGCAATTCATTATGTTCTAAGCATATGCTAATCATGGCCACCCAATGATTCTCTCCCTAACAATGAATACTGTTAAATCCAGTCTTCTGGTGGTCACATAAAAACATGTTGCAAATAAATAGCATCTTTACGTACAGTTGTATCAAAATATATAGTGTGGGGAATTTAGCAATGTGTAAGAGTACCATCAGAAAAACACAAAAAAGAGCCTTAACACCATCATAGGTATAACCCCATCAAGATGGCTGTTTTGCACAGTTAAGACTCTGATTTGCAGACAGGAAGGTCTGTAGCTCGGCAGTTTGAGACCCGAGTGCCGCATGACAGAGTGAGCTCCTGCCTCTGGCCCCAGCTCCTGCCAACCTAGCAGTTTGAAAGCAAGAAACTGCAAGTAGATAAATAGGTACTGCTTCGGTGGGGAGGTAACAGCATTGCATGCATCTTGGCATTTAGTCATGCTGGCCACATGACCATGGAGAAGTCTTCAGAAGGCTCTATAGCTTGGAAAAGGAGATGAGCACTGCCCCCTAGAGTTGGATTTGACTAGCTTTTGAGCAAGAGGAGCCTTTACCTTTATCTTTAAGAGCACCATCAGCAAAACACAAAAAAGAGCCTTAATGCCATCAAGATGGCTGTCAAGATCAGCGTGTACATGGGGAAAGGTGGAGAGTAAACAGGATACAAGAGAACCCATCATCTGTAGACTCTATGTTCCAAATCTGGAATTCATTTTAGACATTTGTCTAGTTAAAATGGAATTGAAGAAGAGTGGGCCCTGACCTAGATAGCCCAGACTAGCCCGATCTCATCAGATCTCAGAAGCTAAGCAGGGTCGGCTCCAGCTAGTGTTTGAATGGGAGACCTCCAAGGAATACCAGGGTTGCAATGCAGAGGCAGGCAATGGCAAGCCACCTCTGAATGCCTCTTGCCTTGTAAATCCTACGGGGTTGCCATAAGTCAACTGCGACTTGACAGCACACACACACACAAGGAAGAGTGGAGCACAGCGTAGAACGGAACTCTAGAACAACAGAGGAATTAAACTGGGGCAATCGATCAGCTGCTAACTGCTCTGACTTGTCTTTGACCCTTGCTTGTCTAGCTGGGAGAGGAAGAGCTGTCTCTAAAGGTATCATATCTAGTAAGGAAGGAATGAGGGAAAGAAAAGAAGTGGGCGCACCTGATCCATTCATCCCTAGATAGGCTATTTACTGTAGTTTAAATTGCAGGAATAGCTAGTAGGGCCCTGGTAAGCTGGTCTAAAGGCTACCTCCTGGAGAGAGGGATGTGGGAGTGAAAGAAAGGCATGTTATTGCAAGAGGCTTCCCTCAGCATCCGAAGGATGCCGCTTCGGTTCCATTTAATCCAGTAGAAATGGCTTGAGAGTATCTAAAGAGGGTTTCATCACTGTTTGTTTTTCTCAATTAAAAACCTGCAGACAGAGCTTTGCTCCCTGCTGCTCAGCGGAGGAAACTCTCCCCCCCCTATAATGCGGCAATGATTTACGATCTAGGAGACAGTGTTTAACTGAACGTCATCCCAAAGCTGGAAGGCAGCTTATCAAGGGATTGGTCACTCATGTTAATGAAAAATGGATCCCTCGTGACAGTCTGTTGCGCAGCTATATTTGGATAACAAATGGCACAACGGGGCAAAGGCTTGGCAATTAATACCATCCTACGAGAAGCTACGGAGCCAGAGAGCCGAGCATAGAATCCAAATAAATAGAGGCGGCTGCTTTGTGCTTTTCTCTTTCTAAAGCCCAGATCTTTTGCCCGATAGAATCCAGGTGATGGACTAGAGAAGAGTGGCAGGGAATATCTATTGCTCCTTAACAATGGCAAATGACAAGCTCTGATTGCGGTCTTTTAACATTTTTTTTAAATTAAAATTTATTAAATATAATGCAAAAATATACGTGTATCATCACAAAAAACCACGCAAAGGAAAGAAGTAATGACATATATACAGTGATAGGAAGGTAAAGCTGCAGTCGCACATACTCAATAATCTACTTTCAATCCACTTTCCGTGCACTTTCCAACTGGATTTTTACCGTGTGAACTGGCTAAATCCAGTTGGAAAGTGCATTGAAAGTGGATTATTGCGTGTGTGTGACTGGAGCCTAAGTAACTTATTCATACTATTAGCAGCATTAAGCCAGATCATAAGTCCTTCAAGAAACAGTTAACTACCAAATGCTCAGAAATGAATCCAGTCCTGATAGTGTACATTAGATGGAATAATCTCATTCTCAGCTAAATATTGCAGTATCAGGAGCCAGGTAGCTACAAAGGTGCCATTCATATCCTCACAGGAGTGAGGGCTTAGGTCATCAGCAATCTAATTGTGTCCATAGTTTATTGATCCATAGTTCTATAGTTGCTGCTTCCTTGGCTTTCCATTTGGAAGCGATAGTTAGCCTTGCCACTGCCAGTAGGGTAGAAATCATAGCCTTCATATCCTTTCTCGGTGTGCAGTCAGACCACATTTCTAGTAGGACTAGATCTAAGGTAGGAGAGATGACCCGACCTACCATTTTACCGATCCTGGCTAAAACGCCTTGCCAGTATCCCTGGACGACAGGGCATTCCCACCAGCAATGTCGGAATGTGCCAACTTAGCCACATCCCTTCCAACACAACGGGCTGATACCCATGTTGATCTTGTGTAGCCTGGAGGGAGTGTAGTACCACCTGGTCTGCATCTTAAAAGCTTGGAGCTGAATATTTTTTTAAAAAAAAAAATGAGGAATGAGCACCCGCGTTCTAAACCTGGTGCCATTCCATAAGTGAGAGTTCCCTATCCAGGTCCAGGTCCCATTTCTCCTGTGCATGTATCTGTCCTTCGTCTTTTAACAGTTTTGAGATGATGACTATTTTTTTTAATTATTATTGCATCTTCAATGGGGGACGCAGCAAAGGGGTGGGCGGGTGAACAGACACACACATGAAGCTGCCTTATACTGAGTCAGACCATATACGGAGTCAGACAATAAGTTAGTATTGTCTACTCAGACTGGCAGCAGCTCTCCAGAGTCTCAGGCTGAGGTCTTTCACATCACCTACCGTCTGGTCATTTCAACTGGAGATGTTGGGGATTGAACCTGGAACCTTCTGCATTGCAAAGCAGAGGATCTTCCACTGAGCCACAGCCATTTTGCCAAAGACCCTCCCCCCAGTACCTGCAACAAACCCCGTACACATACCTTCTCAGCCTCCCATGGCCTTTTCATTGGAATTATTTGCCTGATCTATAATTCCTTCCCTGTACTAGTAGGCTGTACATTCTCCCTGTACCGTCTGCTCTTCCTGAGCCCAAGAAGCATGCATACTGAGTTGGCGGTAGAAAGAGAAATTCCCTTGCATCTGCTCCTACCACATTAAGCAAACAGAAGAGCCTTTTTTCCCCCTACCAAGATAAAATTGAATTCCTGTAATAGAAAAAGGACAAGAGGCTAATCAGCTTCCTAGTAGGGGGAAAAAGAAGATAAAATCCATTTCCTAAATAGGTTTCTCAGACTAGATTCTCTTTGGGAGCACTAGTACTTGTCTTTTCTCCGGATGCTCTTCGTGACCCAGAAGATGAGATCCACTCCTCTTCTTGATAAGGGGAAAGGAAGCAGTCAGTAGAACACTGCTTTGTCTAATCCCATAACATTTACCATCCATATGGAATGAGAAGGAGCAGACAGATCCGGATATTATCTGAGTAAAGACAGCCACATGTATACATGGCCACAAATCAGAATGGCAACAGTAACAAACTAACAAACAAAGAGATCTAGAAAGAGATCTGGGGATGTAACTTTTCTAGAACTGGCTGATGACCTGCCCTCAATCAGGGGTCCCCAACGTTTTTAAACCTGTGGGCACCTTTGGAATTCTGACACCATGTGGCGGGCACAGCCACAGAACAGCTGCCACAAAATGGCTGCTGAAGGAGATGTAAAGGTAAAGGTTTCCTTTGCTCGAAAGCCAGTTGAATCTGACTCTAGGGTGCAGTGCTCATCTCCGTTTCCAAGCCAAAGAGCCAGCGCTGTCTGAAGACGTTTCTGTGGTCATGTGACTGGCATGATTAGACGCCGAGGTGCATGGAACACTGTTACCTTCCCACCAAAGTGGTACCTATTTATCTACTTGCAATTTCTTGCTTTCGAACTGCTAGGTTGGCAGGAGCTGGGACCAGAGATGGGAGCTCACTCCAACCTGCAGCACTCAGGTCTCGAACTGCTGAGCTACCGACCTTCCAGTCTGCAGTTCAGTGTCTTAACCACTGAGCCACCGCAGCCCCTTGAAGGAGATGTAGCTGGACACGAGATACCAGCTGCATCTTACCTTCAGTCACACAGTGAAGATGCTTGTGCTATGGTGGTGACTGCTGTCAAAGCAACATTTTTTTAAAAATCTGCACAGTCGATCAGAAGCCTTACTGGGCAATAGCCCCACCTAGCCTCATCCACTTTCTACAAACACCAGGTGGGCACCAAGAAAGGTGTCGGTAGGCACCAGTGTTCCCTCTAAGCTGAGTTAGTGTGAGCTAGCTCACAGTTTTTTAGCCTCCGGCTCACACATTTTTGTCTCAGCTCAGGAAGGATGGCTCCGGAGCAAACTAATTTATGCAGTAGTCAAATCGCTCACTCACAGCTTGAATGCCAGTAGCTCACAAAGTACAATTTTTGCTCACAAGACTCCACAGCTTAGAGGGAACATTGGTAGGCACCATGGTCCCCAAGGGAACCATATTGGGGACCCATGCTCTATGTTATCAACCAGAAACAAGGAGATAAGCAAAGCATCCTGAAAGGACTATATTAGGGAGGACAAATGAAGCCATATGCTGCTGCAACAGTGGAAATATTTATTCCTCCCCCATCAGCCTCAGCAGCAACAGAAAGGAAAACAGAGATCAATAGGAGACCTGGGCTCCCTATCCCCAGGGCAACTGGTTGGCCAGTCAGGAGCATTTAGGGAGTAAGAGCATTTGGGGGTGGTGACCAGGGAAAATGATGGTGCATGATGCCCCAACCCCCCCTCCTCAAACTCTACCCCCCAAATCTCCAGTTATTTCCCAACCTGGAGCTGGCAACCCAACTTGCCAGGTGAGGCCTAGCAACTGGTGGAATCGGGGGTAAATGGGGACTTCTGGTGCGTGTGGGGAGGCACGATTGCCATCCCAATACAATGGCATTGCTTCCGGCTCAACCCAGCAGTGATGTCATCACACTGAGGATGACACTGTAGCCTTTATCCCAAATGCTATGTTTTTTAACCATAGAGTTTTGGGCAAATGCCACCGCATCACGATGTCATTTCCAGGTCATGCTGGAAGCAACATCATTCTGCCAAGAACTCCAATCACACACACCCTGTCTGGCCCCCAGCATTTCTGACCACTGCCCAGGCAATAAGAGCTGGGAAGTGGGAGATCCCCAGCCCCCAGAGAGAAACTGGCTACCCTAGAGACTAAATGGAACATTCCCATATCCGAGATCAGACGAGGTCGGGCGTGTTCAGGGTGGTATGGCCATAGGCACATTCCCATATCATAGTGGACAAAGAATATTTTTGGTTCCTCTGACATTCCCTCAATGATCCCTGACCTACAGTTTATTTGATGGGGGTTTTGTTTGTGTGTCTGTATGTCTGTGTGTTTTAGTTTAGTTCTCTCTTGCCTTGAAAGCTCCTTGCTGGGGTTCCATCAGTCAGCTCTGGTTTTATATCACTTTGCAAACGCACACACACACACACACACACACAGAGAGAGAGAGAGAGAGAGAGAGAGAGAGAGAGAGAGAGAGAGAGAGAGAGAGAGATACTGTAACAGCTTTCACAGTTCCTGCCCAAATGAGTTATGGCCTCACCAGTCAAAAGACCAGGCCAACTAGAGAATACCATCATCCCCCCTTCTCAGCCAGTTTGAGGAAAGCCCCCCAGAATTGCTACTCGGCCCCTCAGAAGGCAACCAGCTACCTTACATGATCCATAGGAAGGATCGGTGGATCAGCTCACAGTAAAAATTTGGCTGCAGATTGATTGCAGTACACAAGGCAGCAAATGGCTCCTTAGGAGCCTTACTGCTTTCATGCCTTGTTTAAAATTGGGACTGCCACAAATAACTATCCCAGACCCAAAGGCTAGGAACTACCTGACTGAGGCTGCATGAGGTTGTAAGCTGCTGGATGGAGAGACTGCAGCACCAAAATGTGGGTTATAAATATTTGAATTAATAAATACCAGTGGGTTATGCTTGCCAACTCTGGATCTGAAAATTCCTGGAGGCGTGAAGGGTGGATCCTGGGAAGGGAAGGGTTTGGGGAGGAGGAAGACCTCAATGGCATATAATGCCAAAAAGTCCACCTTCAGAGCAGCCACTTTCTCCAGGTAGGGTTGCTAAGTCCCCCCGGACTTCAGTGGGGGATAGGGGGTAGAGTGACAAGCTCCAGGCTGGGAAGCTCCTGGAGATTTGGGGGTGGAGCCTGGGGAGGACAGGGACTTCCATTGGGTACAATGCCACAGAGTTCACCCTCCAAACTATCCATGTTTTCCAGGTGAGCTGATCTCTGTAGTCCCAAGATAAGATGTAATTCCATGATATTCCCAGGTCCCAAAATAAGATGTAATTCCAGGATATTCCCAGGCCCCACCTGGAGGGTGGCATCCCTATCTCCAGGGTAACTGATCTCTGCTGTCTGGAGATCAATTATAATCCCAGGAGATTTGGTCTATGTGTGAATGTGTATACTGATCACTGAGGGGAGGGGGGGACATTTCGCCCCCCCACAAATTTGCCTTGATTTGTGCTCTTTCTTTCCCAGCTTCCCTCTTCAGCTCTTTTATTCCTTCGGTTCTGTCCTGAGAGAAATCCTCTTCCGCAGAAAGTGATCTTTCAGGCCTACAGTGAGATTAAGCCTGCGAAGAGAGGTCTTTGTTTGGATCAGCTGCAGAACTCACAAGAGTCCTGTTAAAGGCCTATTAAAAGTCACTCTAATACTTCCAAAAGCAACAGGTGATCCCAGCTTATCTTCTTGAATTAGAGTATGCGGTGGTTTTTCAGCTTCTTCCCACATTGTTACCTCAAATTAAGCTCTGATTTTAAAAAAATAAAATAAAAAGAGGGGCACCTGCTTCCAAAATTCAGAAGCCTGTAGGAGCTGAACGGAGTTTAATATTCCACAAACAGGCACACTTATATTCTTGAAGTAAAAGGGAGGAAAACTCCGAGGGAACCTGACTAGAAAGGAGGAGGAGGAGGGGAAAGAATACAAATAGCCAGTCAGTCAGATTCAGGGTTGTTGTTGTTTTTTTAAGCTAAAAGGGGAGAAAATCTCAAAGGGAATTGTCTAGGAATGATGCAGAAAGAGGCAAAGGAGCTGAAAATGATGACTTTTTCTCCAGCTGTAATAGGTTAGAACAACATGTAAACCTGAAAGAAAATTCTACAGAATTGGTCTAATTCAGGCAATCACCTCAGAATTCCCTTTGCCTGTCAACTGAGATGGGTATCTGAGAAGAAATGGAAATTACTCTCAGCAGGGGACTGTCTCTCTTGAAGCTCATCCTATTTCTTAATTCTCTCCAGTCAAGAAAAAATATCACTGGAACGTGGGGTATTCTCTCCCTCCGTCAAAGTTATATTGGTAGTTATGAATGTATGTGAAACGACTACCACCTTCCAAGCAGAGGGGCCTGATTTTGAGGTAACCTTTATTTCATTGTTGTGCTGCTGGAACAATTTCTGCCAAACGTTCTGTTACGACTGTTGGGTCAGTGGAATCTTCCTCATGGATCCCAGCCAGCGGAAAGGATCCCCCTCCTCTGTATATATACACACATACACGCATGGCATTCTCTTACATCGGTCCATCAATAGGGTTGCCAGCTCCGGGTTGGGAAATACCTGGAGAGTTGGGGGAGGGGGTAGAGCCTAAAATGGGCAGGGTTTGGGAAGGGGAGGGACTTCAATGAGGCGTAATGCCACAGAGTCCACCATCCAAAGTAGCCATTTTCTCTAGGAGAACTGATCTCTGTCACCTGGAAATCCATTGTAATAGCAAAAGATCTCCAGCCACCACCAAGAGGTTCAAGCCACAAATGGACCACAGTGATTACCCAAAGATACAAACCACCAAAGTTCCCTGTGGGGGAAAAATGATTCCATTACAGTTACAGTCCACAAACATTGCTGCTTCTTTTATTTCTTTATTTTACCTCATGGAATGCTGCTGCTGCTTCCAAGCAACTTTCAGACAACAGGCAGCTGCTGCTTCCAAGCAACTTCCAAACAATGACGACGGATTTCCTAGGTAAGTATTCTGTTTCCCCCAATGCTTAGAGACAAGGTAGAGACTGGTGGGATCAGATTGGGTTATAGGCTGGAAGTCTAAACCAGATTATTGAGCACCCCAAGGCATCTGAGGGTGGGAGAAGATTCTAAAACTAGACACAACTAACAAGACCCGGGGGGCTGAGGGGGGAACTAACTTGGTACCCTCCACAAATTTGGTGTGCAGGCTAGAAGGGCATCACATGGCTGTATTACCATACCAGGTTCCCCCAGGGAAGCCTTTTGGGAACCCGTACTAAAGGACTGGGGTGTTTAAAATGTGGTTCAATGTCCCTAGCTGAATCCAGTTTTGTATCTTAATGGGATGCTGGGGGGGGAGCAATTCACAACTGTAGTGATTATGTGTTGATAGTCCTCTCCTAATCCCCCTTTAAAGCAGTCAGAGCCAGTGGCCCCACAGCATCTTGTACCAGCCAAGTCCATAGATTACTCCTTTCTTTTGCCTGTCCAAAATCTGCTGTTAATCAATTCCATTGGCTTTACCTTTCCCATCAGTTGTAGAGGCTGATTTTAGACCCACTTCTTCCCATCCATTACTGAAGGGGTCTCTAAAACTTTAGTCCATGGTCCATGAACTTTCAGTAGCACAGCATAAGGTTCTTGGTGCAAATTCTGGTTTCCCTAACACTTTCATCTCAGCAAATGTATCTCCTGTGTGTGAGAGAGCATGCGCATATGTGCACATGCATTCATAAAGTGCTGTCAAGTCAAAGTTGACTTATGATGACCATATAGGGTTTACAAGGCAAGTGATTAAGCAGAGGTGGCTTGCCATTGCCATCCTCTGCAAAGTCTTCCTTAGCGGTCTCCCATCCAAGTCATGACCCAGCTTAGCTTCTGAGATCTGTCAATATCAGGCTATTCTATATATCAGAATTAAATATTATGTATTTTTATAAAGCAATATTATTATAAAGCAATAATTGCTTTTTATAAAGCAATTATTTTTATAATGACTATTATGTATTCTTTTCATTTTATTCCAAAGCACAGTCCAGATCTTTATTAATTGCATCATTTGGGCCTCATCAGATCTAAACAAGTTAATCTTTCTGGATGGTGTTTTCTGCAAGTTAATATGAGTGACTTTCACAGGGCAATGTGATGGCAACACCTGTGTAAGGCTAAATGCTGGGGAATAACATATGATTAATGCAGATTTTGATCAGGACAAGACTAGAGAAAACAATGCTGTTTATGTGCTATTGGTTGCTGCTAAAATTGTCCCGATTTCTTCAAGGATAGTGGAGTTATGAATTACCCAGTCTCATTATCAAAGTGGAACAATTAGGAATTTTCCATTATCCTTTATTTATTTCAGATTATCATGTGGAGCACTGGACATGCTGCTTTTAGTTTATTCCAGTTCTTTATGACTCAAATATCTCGTGGACTGCCTTTCCTCTTAAGATCATCAGGTGCCTCGCCTTTGGTGGCTGCTTCTGTTCAGGAGGTCTGCACATCTATAGCCTGTGCAAGTCCCTTTTCAGTGGTCTTGCCAACTCTCTGTAACAACCTGACCAATATGGTACAGAAAGGTCCCACACTCTCACACTCTCTCTTGACACATCTTTGGCAGAAATAAGTAACTAATGAATGTCAGTAATTAGCAGTTGGCGGTGATATATACTGTAAGAGTTGCAATTAATTTGATGCATGTTACTGTATGTGTTTTAACTGTGTTTTTAACTGTATATGTTTCTATCTTATAAGCTGCTTTGAGCATTCTGGAACGGTGGTGTATAAACATTTTAAATAAATAAATATGTCTTCCCCATCAGTCTGACTGACGAAAGGGCATGTAGTGACAGAACCCTGCATTCTTGCTGTGATTGTGTGTACAGTTGAACTAGACTGTTTTTGTGTGCAGGAGACATTTATTCATATATGTGCCATCTTTGTCCCCAGCTTACATCATTCACCTCTCCTCCATTTTACCCTCAGAACAGCCCTGTGAGGTAAGTTAGGCTAAGAACATGTGACTGCCCCAAGGTCACCCACCAAGATTCCATGGCACAATGTGGATTTGAACCTGGGTCTCCCATATCCTAGTCCAGTGCTCCACTGGGTTTCTCATGGGTACATCAGAACAAAAACTACACAGAGAGGCTCTTTAGTTTTTTTTTAAAAAAGTTATTTCCAATGCTTTAATCTTGATGCAATCATACATAAGCATCACATTTTTTGCAGGATTTTATCAGTATGCATATGGTATAAATGAACAGAAAGAAACATGTTCCTACCCAAATACTGGCTGGGGCAGTTTTGCTCCCATCCCACACAGAAAATGGAAGGCCCTAGAGCAGTGGGGTGTTGGAGGAATAGCAACTGCCTAGTGCTGCAGCCAGTGGTTGGTGAGGGCCCAAGTGGGGTTGGCAGAATTTGTGAAGGTGGGGTACTTTTTAATATAAAGAGATTGATAAGCACACTGAGGCATCCGAGGATGAATGGAGCCATTTATTGATGGCTGAATGGCCTTGGGTCAGAGAGTGGGGTGCTGATCCCTCGGGGCTCTGCATCAGTGCTTGAACCTTTGTACTGCATGGCCTGAGGTGATGGGCTCAGTGAGCAACATTGATTTGCACTTGTTTGGTGAAGGCGAGGAAAAGCAGAAGTTGGCCTGTGGCCATGTTGAGCTCAAGTGGGTGGGTTGCCCAAATGCTGCCAAACCGGATGGGTAGCCTCTTGGGGGATCCACACATTGTGGAGAGTGAGGTTAATTATTTTCACATTTCAGACTGTACTTAATAAACCCTCATTTAACCTATGCATTTTTTTTCCTGGTGTATGGGGTGTGGGGAACAACTAAATGTCCTGGCAAACCATCTATGCTTCCACCCCAGAATTAACTTCAGAAGTTTTCCTTCTTAATTTGACATTAAGGGGGAGTGAACTTTAAGGATAATAAAGGAATCATACAAAAGAAGTCTGCTCATCCCTCTTGAGATTTCCTTCTTGATTTTGCATCACCACTAGAAGGATAAAGAAGGGTGGCTCACCTCCATGAATAGCCTTTATGTTCCCAAAGTGCTTTAGATGTGGAAACCAGTGTGAATATCTGAATTGGAAACTGAATAAGGAGAATTTCAGTAGGATCCCTACGTGCAAACTCCAAGTGTGAGAACAGAGTGCAAATTAAACCACAGGGGGAACTGCAAAACAATTCTAGATCCTTGGCCTCAGTGAACTCCACGTTGGATGCCTTTTTATTGATATGTTTGTTCCCACTTAAGTTAAAATAGTGAACACATGAAAACTGGCAAAGCTGTGATTAATTATACAGAATCTCTGAGCTGCCACTGTGGTCTGTATTCCATCTGGGAACCAGTTCTTCTGCAAAGCTGTTTTGTTCATGCTGCCCTAGTTCAATTGAGCCGTTCTGTTCTCCATTTGCTTCTTATATTTGTATACATCTTCAAACAGAAAAGTCCCAAGTACTGAAATAGCAGGGAGTCTCATCAAACAACAATTCCTTTGAAGTGGCACCCTATCCAGCAATTTATTCATATTTACTGTTAGCTCTCCAGATGTTCTCTCCTTAGATTCTAATCTAGCAAAGTAGGCCTTATATATTATCTTTTAACTCTGACAGGAATTGTGTGATTCTTCATCCTTGCCTAAATTTTCACATTCGGTGGCAAGTATATTTCCCGCCTCTACAAAATGCAATTGCCCCTGAGGATCCAACACCCCCCCCCCCATAACCCCAGTAGTGTGAGGGTTTTTCAGCACCTTACAAACGTCTTATGCAAGGTCATCTGAAAGTGGAGGCTTTGTCATTGGTTTTACTGACTCCTTACATTTTCTTTCTCAAGTGGAACACTGTGTAATTGGCAAAGTGTCACAGACAACAGAAATCTTGGCCCTACCCTGTCTCATCTGATCAATTCAATTGACCGTGAGTGATAGAAAGCTACAAGCTTTGCCAGTGGTAAGGAGGCACTTGCCAAAGTAGTGCATTTGGCCAAGTTGTTATAAGGAATCTTCTTGGGGGTGGTCTCAAGCAGTAATATGAAGTTCCAAGCAGGCATCAGATAATTGATCTCAGTTAAGTCAAAGGGACTGTTAATATTTTAGTAGGCTTGTCACTCTTTTCTGATCCCCAGAAATCCAATGAACAGCTTATGAAAAAGCCCTGTGTGTAGAAGAATTATATATTTATTGTATATAAATTATGAAGTAAAATATGTAGTGCCTTAGACTTCTGGGCTTTCTTTCAGCAGAATCCTTCCTTCCATTCTCATTTAAACCAATATTTTTGGGGCTGGAACCAGTATTTCCTTTAAAACCAGTAGGTACAATCCTACTTGAGATAAATACTCTGATCCTGCTGATTTCACTGGGAAAGGTTTTACCAGGCTCTCCACTTGCTCCTCTTCAGATGAAGGGAAACTGAAAGTGCTTAGTGAGATTTAGTGGAAAGGGACCAATATTTGAAGGACCGTCTCCTTTCATATGTCAGTTATGTGTCAGTTATGTGTGTCAGTTATGTTGGCTCTCCCACCGCTTCGAATGGCCCATCTGGCATTGACCAGGGTAAAGGTCTTTTCCATTATGGCTCCAGCTCTGTGAAATGGTCCCCTCCTTGGAGATCTTCAGAAGGAACTGCAAGGCCTGCCCATTTGCTGGAGGGGAGCTTGAGTGGCAGACATCTTGTAAGAGGGGGAGGGGGAGGAATTTGGGGCTTGCTATTTTATGGTTGGTTTTAGCTGGGGATATTTTAACTATTATTGTACCAACTATTATCTTGATCCAAGAGGAAAGGTGGGATATAAATGTTTAAATGAATCAATCAATAAATAAAATATCTATTCACTTATCTTTGGCCTCTAGATACCAGTACACTCCTGTCTCCCACAAAGTCAACCACTGGTGAATCTCCAAGAGGATGGAGTAAATGTACTCAATGTTGCAGCACAGTTAGCATTAGGTGAGTTTTGGAGAATGACAGAACCCAGCAGAAAAAAAACATGTTACAGAACTGGAAGGCAAAATCCTGTCTCAGTCCGCTTTGTACTTTCTATATAGGGATGAACAGATTTTCCACAATGAATTCCTTTATTGTTTAGGAATTTCTCTGTGTGCCATGACTTGCAATCTAGTTAGAATTTATAATGCCAGCATTGTATCATGCAAACTTTGTAGCAGATTACAGTTCCTGTAACTCTTTTTCCATCTTTTTGTCCCTCCATGATAGTATTGTGCATAGCTAAAATACTGCAAAAAGCAATCTTGATATGACACCAAGATTTTCTTTATGCAGTGTCTGATTGATGTGCACAAGTGCACCAGTACATTGGTAACAAAATCAGACCAAAAGAATGTTGTTAGAACCCAGGGGTACATGCACATGGGTAAATGTCACACAAAAAAATCTTGATAGAACTGTATGTACAATCAGGTGATTTGTTTCCAGGGTCTGATTAATGTGCATATGTGCTTTGTTCACATACAATAAGGAAATATGCAAATAAATGGAAGGAAGAATGAGCTGTGGTAAGCCATGCAGTGCTCTGCACGCAGATTGGAAATGAAAATTGGAATCATTGACAATTCCTAATGCTTCAGATAATAAAAACTCTGAAGATAAACTTGTGAAGGTGTTCACAAAAAGAATGTCAATAAATTGTAAGTGTAAGGATATCATTTTTTGCAATGTTTTATCAGTCTGTAAAACCCCATTGAGCTGCGGTGGCTCAAGTGGTTAAGACGCTGAACTGCAGGCTGTGGAAGGTCAGTAGTTCAGCAGTTCGAGACCCGGGTGCCGCAAGACAGGGTGAGCTCCCGTCTCTAGTTCCAGCTCCTGCCAACCTAGCAGTTCGAAAGCAAGAAATTGCAAGTAGATAAATAGGTACCACTTCGGTGGGAAGGTAACAGCGTTCCGTGCACCTTGGTGTTTAGTCATGCCGGCCATATGACCACGGAAATGTCTTCGGACAGCGCTGGCTCTTTGGCTTTGAAACGGAGATGAGCACCGCAACCCTAGAGTCGGACTCGACTGGCTTTCGAGCAAGGGAACCTTTACCTTTACCTTTAAAACCCCATTGGTGACATGCTTGGGAGAAAGCTGCAACTGAAAAGGAAAAGTGAAAGCTGTGGCAAACTGCACACACACAGAGGGCTCTGTTCAAGATTTGAAAATTAAAGGAATTATGCAGAACTCTTACTGTATCAGTCCCACCTCATAAACAAGATTAGGTGACTTGACGCTCCAAAATTCAGAAGTGAATGTTGGAAGAATTCCTGCTTCGGTGGCATGCTGGCCCAAGTCTGAACACAACTTTTGAAAAATCTCATCTAAATATAAACTAGAGACCTTTCTCAAAGGCATTCAGCACCTTTCTGTCCTTCAGCATGGGCAACAAGTGTGCTTAAAAGACTCCATACAATGATAATGATCCAAAGCAACTGGGAAATATGATTTTTCCACACCTTGGCCAACCACTGATGACACCATTAGAGCTCAATTCCAGGGAGAAGATGTTACCTTCAGATACCCAGCTTTGGAACAGCCAAATGTCACATGCTTCTACTTCAGGAGACAGGAAGAGCCAGTGGCCCAAGGAGACACAGTTCTAGTTATTTTTCAAACTACAGTGCCCGTTGCTGAATTCTTGCTATGGACCGGAAAAGAATGATGGAGAATTTTAAAAAAGCAAGGAAAGGAGAGGTGAGGTAGAATTTTCAGGGAGAACCCACTCATGAAAACTGCAGTCCACTCAAAACCATCGGGGAGAGTATTCACGTAATAGTCTCGCAAACCTGCATATAAGTGCATCTTATAGTACATATCCATTTAATGGATTTCCTCTCATAATGTGAGTGGATTTTTCTGTATTAATTGTACATTAATGTGCCTGTGTAAAGTGCCATTAAGTCAGTGAACTTATGGCGACCACAGCAAGGAGCTTTCAAAACAAGTGAGAAGCAGAGGTGGTTTGTCATTGCCTTCCTCTGCAGAGTCTTCCTTGGTGGTCTCCCATCCAAGTGCCAACCCTGCTTAGCTTCCAAAATCTGATGAGATCTGGCCAGGGCTATTTTTGGGCAGGAACGCACAGGAACGGAGTTCCGGCTGGCTTCAGAGTTGGCTATGCCCACTACAGCTAAAACATCTGTGCTCATGGCTACAGAGGGAAGGCCTGGAGAGCAAACACCCCCCCCCCAGCGACTCCGAAGCAGGCAGGCCAGGGGGGGCTGGAAGGATCAGGGAGGCATTTAAGGGCCAGCTTGCCAGGCATCCCGCAGCCGTGGGGCAGCTGGGCAAGTCAAGGGAAGACATGGGGGTGTGGCCTAATATGCTAATGAACTGTGCTGTCAGGGGTGTGTGGCCTATTATGCTAATGAGTTTCTGCTGTTGGGTGTGGCCTATTATGCTAATGAGTTCCTGCTGGGCTTTTTCTACAAAAAGAGCCCTGGATCTGGCTATTCCATTCTGCCTTCCCTCCCCATGCATCAATACTCCAATGTATGTACTGTGCAAAATTCTCACCAAGAGCCAAAAGTGGCAAATTGAAACCTTCGACAAAAATGAATACAGATATTAAGGAATATTTGCTTATCCCAAACAGCTCCTGCCACTGAAGTTACTGCCTACAGCAATCTGTAGCCAATCAAATACAGGTTTCTTTGGGACAATCCTGTAAGGAAAACTGATAATGATGCACAAAACCATGAGGATGAATTTGTTCCCAGTATCTGATTCCTGAGCCACAGGCAATGGATTTGAACAGAAAAATCTGTGTAGCTCTTCAAATGTCAGGCACTTCCATTTAAAGCTGATTCTTCAATATATTCAGAGACAAGCCCCTATATTTCAGCTCAAAGGCATCAAAAGGAGGCTTGCAGAGTTAGAGGAGCTCAGGATCACAAGAATGAAGATGCAGTGTGAATGCATAAAGAACACTGATGTACATTGTATGTAATGGACATGAAGTGAATACTCTTCATGTCAAGGAACTACAGAGGGGTGAAATTTAAAAATCCCACCCCATCAAAATTCTCTCCCTACCGTTTCCTAAGCCCTCAGAGGATACTACTCACATGTTCTCGTCATGTCTCTCGGAGCATATTCAGTCATCAGCCCATTTCCCCCTCCTTTTAGTCAAGTTAAAAAGCCCTGTTTTCTGCATGCCTTGGGAGTCCCTTGCCTTGGCTCATGAATAACCCATCCCCCCCTACTTTTGTGATTGGCTGGGACCATCCATTTTACCATACAAAATTTATTTATTCATCTATATCTTTCCTTTCGCCCTAGTGGGGGACACAAAGTGGCTTATGTTGCTTTCTTCATTCTCAATTTTATCCTCACAACAACAACCCTGTGAGGTAGGGTAGGCTGAGCGTGTTTGACTGACCCCAGATCACCCAGCAGGCTTCCATGGCAGAGCATGGATTTGAACCTGGGACTCCCAGATCCTTGTCCGACACTCTAACCACTATATCCCTATGGCTCTCAGTTTGGATATAGCAGTTCTTATTTATTTATTTATTATTTACCAAATTTATGCCTCACCTTTGTGTCCCCATCAGTGCCAGGTTTAAAAACACACGTAATAAAACCCTTCAGCAAGCAAAAAAAACCCCATTTGATTAAAACAATTAATACTAAAACAGGGCTCTTTTTGTAGAAGGAACTCCTTTGCATATTAGGTGACACACCCTTCTTCTTACAGGGGCTACTGTAGGCTCTTGGAGGATTGGCTACATTAGGGGTGTGTCACCTAATATGCAAAGGAGTTCCTGCTACAAAAAGAGCCCTGGAAAATACACATATGTTATGTATGTGCCATCAAGTTGCAACTGACTTATGCTGACCTCAGGAAGGGGCTTTCAAGGAAAATGAGAAGCAGAGATGGGTTGCCATTGACTTTCCTCTGCAGGCTCCCATCCAACTACTGACCCAGCTTAGCTTTGAAGATCTGTCAAGATTGGGCTATACCATACCATTCCACATCCTATCAATTGCAGTTCCACAGGGCCTGTAGAACCAAGCTATTCTGCCAGGCCTTTGGTTGAGGTGGTGGATGTCCAATCAATCGGGCCCCTCCTGATTAAGTAGCCCTTTGAGTCCAATAATGACGGTTCTAACATTCTGGGGGAACCAAGAACATATATGCCTCTATCTACTTTGGACACCATAAGATTTGGAAGTGTCATCTTGTGATTGAGTTGGAATCAGGAATACTTGTTTTTAGGGCTTTTAAACTGTTTTATTCTTTGTTCGGTATATTGTATATTGTAACCTGCCCTGAGCCCGCTTGTGGGCAGGGCGGGATAAAAATCAAAATCAATAAATCCTTCAAATGCACATGCAAAAAACATAAAACCAACAGTTAAGACATGGGGCGTGAAGGAGGGGGAAATGACAGACAAAACATAAATGTCTTCACCCACTGGCAGAAAATGACAACAGAAGGGCAGTTTTGGCATGACCACCGAAATTACTAGAGAACAGTTACTCATATATCCATGCGTGCACATGAAAGCTTATGCCCAGAATCAAACTTTGTCGGTCTTAAGGGTGCCACTGGACTCAAATTTCACCTGTGTAGCAGTGTTGGATCCAAATTTCCCTCCGTTTACTCTCTTCTGGTGTATTTAACTTCAGATTTGTTTATTTTTATGAATGGATGTACTATCAGAGAATCCCACGACAGTGTCTATCAAAGCAGATTGCTCAGCCCACATTCAGACTTTACCGATTGCCGTGGCTGACATGCTGGAAAGCGGCATGAAGCACCTCAGCGTGTTTGTCTTCTGAATGGGAAGCACATGGCACAATGTCATCTCCTCGAAACGGGCAATGCCCATGAGGAGTCTCAGCTCCCACTGACATGCACGGAAAGGATAGATTTTGTGGTTCACCCCAGGATTGACAGGGGAAGGCGGCGGAGGGCACAGAAGTAACCTCTGTCCAGCAAGGCTGCAGCTTTTCCTCGAGGCCACCGGACTATCATAGTGACATAATAAATGGCACCGGGCAAGAGTGAAGACCACTGACACATCCCTGCTGATTCTCTCCCCCCCTCCCTTTTTTCATTGGCAGGAGGAGGCGAGGCAGCCTGGCTTTGAAAGCAGCCGTCATGCATGGCTTGCCTTGCTGGATTGAAGTTTTAAAGAGTCTCCGAGGGAGGCAGAAGGAACACGTGGCAAGGAATAACTCCACAAACCGATTAAGTTCCTAGGAGTTGTACAAGAAGGTTGTCGTCTCCTTTGCCTGCCTGATTCTTCATCCCTTTTGCTAGTTCCAAGAAGCTTCCTACACTTCCATCCGGCACCGGCTGGCTTCAAACTAACCTTCTCCTGGCTCCATGGCCCAGGCCTTGCTCATTTGATTGCATTTGTAGGATGATGGTGGGAAATGCTGTGAAGTCACAGTCCATTTATGGAGACCCCGTAGGGTTTACAACGCAAGAGGCACAACACAGGTGGTTGGCTGTTGCCTGCCTCTGCATAGCGACCCTGGATTTCCTGGGTGGTCTCCCATCCAAGTATTAACCAGGGTCGACCCTGCTTCACTTCCAAAATCTGATGTGATTGGACTAGCCTGGGCCATAGAAACACAGAAACCCTTGGAACCGATGTCACATTTCCTATCTTGACCAAGCCCATGGAAGGTCTCCAACTGGGGCTCCCAGCTACCAGGCTCTGATCCCTTACCTCCTGCACTGTGAGCACTCCACTAGAGATGCTACTGAACTTTGCAACTCTGTAGTTTTGGCTCACTTCCCCTTTTCATTTTCACTTTTTTTTTGGGGGGGGGAGTTTAACCACCACCCCAAGTCTTTCTTTTTGTGCCATTTTAAACTGTCCCCATTCAGACATTAGCATTATTTTTTATCAGTTCCACATAAAGGGCATACAATGTAGACATGGTATAAAAATGGCACAATGAAGCCTGAAACAGGAACACCTGCAATTAAAAAGAGAGAGAAAGGAAAAGGTTCATGGCAACAACATACCCAACCAAAAAGAATGGAAAGGGGCATGTTTGTACTGCTGCAGCTACTTCTGTGGGACATTTGTACAGCCTGAGCAACTATTTATATCCTGGCTGACCTAGCTCTTGGCATGCTGGGCACCATCTTCAGTGCCTGCTCTGTATAAACACCTCCTGATACCTGTGGCTGAGTCCCATTCATCAAGCTCTTGAAAACACTGAGTATAGAGCTTGTTCCTCAGTCTAAGCAAGTCATCTTTCAAAAGTCATCTCCTGCTCCCTATCTGGACCCTTCATTAATTTAGTTTGGTGTAGTGGTTAAGTGTGCGGACTCTAATCTGGGAGAACCGGGATTGATTCCCCACTCCTCCACTTGCACCTGTTTGGATGACCTTGGGCAAGCCATAGTTCTGGCACAGCTGTCCTTGAAAAAGAGCAGTTTCTGTCAAAGCTCTCTCAGCCCCACATACCTCACAGGGTGTCTGTTGTGGGGAGGGGAAGGGAAAGGAGTTTGTAAGCCACTCTGAGACACCTTTGGGTAGTGAAGGGTGGGGTATAAATCCAATCTCCTCTTCTTCTTCTTCTTTCATTTTTTAATGTCCATTCATCCATTTGTCCATTCATCCATTTGTCCATTCATCTATTCGTTCATTCATCCATTCATTCACTTTATTTATAGCCTGACTTTCTTGCTGAGACTCAAGGTGGATTACTCAGTGTAAGGCAATGCAGTCAAATGACATCCAACAAACAAGCAATGAGACTAGTTTCAGGTAGGTGTGTAGTAGAAGAAAAACAATTAAGTCCAGTAGCTTCTTTTAAAGATCAAGAAAATTGTTGTTGTCGTCAGTCTTTAATGTGCTACTGGACTTTCACTTTGTTCTGAAATATGTCTAGAATCATAAAAATTAGAAACAAGGCCCCCAAAAGTATCAAAAATCATGTATCATAAACAGTGCAAAAATGGAACTGAAAGAGTATAGTGCAATAAGAGCAAGTTATTTAAAAGAAGAAGAAGAAGCACCATCCATTCCATTATCCTATGGTCTTATTTCCTTTGTCAAAATGTTCCCTTGAACAATGCTGATTTACACCCTTTGTGGAATGTTGGAAGCATGGGAGCCCTACTGAACATCCTGACGTCCTCAGGCAAGCCATTAGGACCTGTCGGTTTAGGACTAACATACCTAAAAGACTGCCTACTCTCTTATGAACCTGCCCAACCACTATGGTCACCTCTGCAGGCCCTGCTTCAGCCTCTCCAGGCTTCAGAGATTAGGCAGGTGGCCACTGAGGCAAGGGCCTTCTCGGTCATGGCACCTAAGCTTTGGAACTCTTTCCTCAGGAAGAGTCTTCTGCCCCCTTTTGTTGCCATCTTCTGCCAGTGGGTGAATTATTATTATTTTTTGGTTTGGTGTTCCCGCAGTTATCCCTACTTCTTTACCAATATTTTAACTGCTATTTTTATGTCTCAGTACTGTTCCCTGGAAGGCCAGATAATGAAACTGAAGCTGAAATACTTTGGTCACCACATGAGAAGGGAGCACTCACTGGAGAAGACCCTGATGCTGGGAAAGATTGAAGGTCAAAGAAGACGGGGATGGCAAAGGATGAGATGGTTAGACAGTGTCATAGATGCAATGAACATGAAATTGAGCTGGTCCATGGGGTCGCGAAGAGTCGAACTCGACTGTGCGACTGAACAACAACAACAAATGTATTTTAAGTCTGTTTTATTGTTTTAATGATGTATTGAAGGGGCTGATTTTAATAGTTTTAAAATGTGATTTTATCATGTATGTTTTAAATGGTTAGCTGCCTTGTGAGGGCAGGAAGGCAGGATATACATTTGGTAAGGAAATAAATAAAATGCATTCCAAGAGGAGGGAGACACATAACAGAATGGCCATGTATGGGCAGCTACTGATCTTACCCACTTTCAGGGGGGTACCTTCAGAAGGCTTTGCTCATATCCTGCCCTAGAGTTCACCTGTTGGTTCAACTACATCTCTGTTTCTGGACCTCTGGGACTTACTTATCTCCTTGGACTTGAGCCTTGCCTGGCACAGCTCTGCCCCACCCCCCATCCACAACCCTGCCACGAGGGTCTGACCAGCACTGAGTCCTGCCACTGTAGTGTGGCATGACTCTTATGGTGGACCCCTGTGTCTCCCCAACTGTCTGGCAGATTTTTCCAGCCAAATCTTCAAATTTGTCCTGCCAAACCTTTTGGCTACTGATCCAGATGTTAGATTTCAAACAAAGACCAAAAGGTGAAAGACCTCCTTTCCCTCCAGATCAGCTGTTTTATTTCCTCTCTCAGCTAATATTGGCCAATCAGAGTGTGAGCAGAGAAGCCAATCACATAAGCTGTTCTGTCCAGGGAGGATTAACTCATGAACTCCGTGACTCTCTGACACATGCAGCATTTTAAAAAGCAAGCTTTTCTGTGCAATCCATCACAACTCTTTTAGAACTTAAGGTTCCTTCAACCATTTTGTTTTCTTGCACCCATGTGCTCAGGCTATGAGCTACTCCTCCTTGCATCAACCCTCTAGTAGAGATGCACACACAAAAAAAATGGTATTTTTCGGGTTCGGGTAAACCAAGCCCAAAAAATATCAGTATATACCAATATTCCCAGATCCCAATATCAGTAAGATATTGGGGTTTGGGAAAATTCAGTACTGCTGAATATATTCAGCCATTATACCATATGGGGCGCCTGGGGAAGGGTAGGAAGAACTGGTCAGTTTCAGTGATCTGAAACTCACCATTGCCTTTTATCCCCGATTCGGGACCCCAGATAAAAGCCGAATAAGATTGGCTTTTATTTGGGAGCACCTTATTGGCAGCTGAATCAGATTAGAGAATCTGAATTGGTGTAACTAATACCCAAAAAATACCGATAAGGTCTTTTTCGGGTATTTTTTTTTTCAGTTCAGCAAAGCCGAAGGCACACCCCTACCCTCTAGCCCTGGGGATACTCAACTGTCCCATCTTTATTCAACAAACTCTTAACTGGATCACATTTCTGGTTCACACTCTGTCAGGGGTCAATGACTCTGCCCCTGCACTTACCTCAGGTGAGCACAATTTTCAATAAGCCCCAATGCTGAGGAAGTTTTCTGTCAAGTCACAACAGGGCATGACTTTGACAAAGTCTGTTTGGGAGTCAGCTTGCTTGAAGGAGCCCAGCCGAGTCTCAGTGGCATGCTCAGCAGCAGAAGACAACCTACCTGATTTCCTACCGGAGGCAACCGTGGCCCTGGAACCCAGGGGAGCACTGACAAAAGGTCAGAGAAAGTTGTCAGTGCTGACATTCTTACAGGAGATCAAGTGGGGCAGCCAGTCCTTTAAAGAGCTCCGCAGGGAAGGTTTAGTGAGCTCACCAACCTAAGACAAGAACTGTGTTGTATTTTGTTTCAAACTTCAATAAACAGTTTAATTAATTTAAAAAAAAACCTAAGTCAAGGATCCGTTGGCTCAGGGGGCTCGCTTTCTCCAGGACCGGGTTGGGGAGGACTGGCTGAGCCTGGGGTTGGTCCTTCCCTGGGGGACAATTTAAAAGTTGTGCCCAGGAGCAGTCAGGGAGGAAATGCCAGACCCATTCCCCAGAAGGTGGGAATAGGTCATTGGCACAGCACAGTGTGGAAATGGGGTGATGAGAACCCTTCCCCTGCTCTGTTCTGAGCCTCTGCCCTGGGACAGTTGCCCAACAAAAGCAACCTTGGAGGGTGAGACAGCCCTGGGCTGAGAACCAGTGAAACCTGACAGACACTTTATTCATGTTCTGAGTGGGGTTTTCTTGGTTGCTTTTTAACATTTTCTCCTTTATATGATCTTTGGTGGCTGCTGCTGGATTTAAATGAAGGGATTACATAAGAACATAAGAGAAGCCAATGTTGGATCAGGCCATTGGCCCATCTAGTCCAACACTCTGTCACACAGTGGCCAAAAATACCAGGTGCCATCAGGAGGTCCAGCACTGGGGCCAGGACACCAGAAGCCCTCCCACTGTTGCCCCCCCCAAGCACCAAGAATACAGAGCATCACTTGCCCCAGACTGAAAGTTCCTATCTGTACCTTGTGGCTAATAGCCACTGATGGACCTCTGCTCCATATGCTTATCTAATTCCCTCTTGAAGCTGTCCATGCTTGTAGCTGCCACCACCTCATGTGGCAGTGAATTCCATGTGTTAATCACTCTTTGGGTGAAGAAATACTTCCTTTTATCTGTTCTAACCCGACTACTCAGCAATTTCATTGAGTGGCCACGAGTTCTTGTATTGTGAGAAAGGGAGAAAAGTACTTCTCTCAACCTACTCTATCCCATGCATAATTTTAGAAACCTTGATCATGTCACCCCTCAGCCGTAATTGCTCCAAGATAAAGATCCCCAAGCATTTTAACTTTTCTTCATAGGGATAGTGTCCCAACCCTTTTATCATTCTAGTTGCCATTTTCTGAATTTTTTCAATGCTATAATATCCTTTTTGAGGTCTGGTGACCAGAACTGTACACAGTACTCCAAATGAGGTTGCACTATTGATTTATACAGGGGCATTATGATACTGGCTGATTTGTTTTCAATTCCCTTCCTAATAATCCCAAGCATAGTGTTGGCCTTTTTAATTGCAGTTGCACACTGTCTCAACATTTTCATTGAGTTATCTACTACGACTCAAAGATCTTTCTCTTGGTCAGTCTCTGTGAGTTCGGACCCCATCAATGTGTATTTATAGTTAGGATTTTTGGCTCCAATGTTCATCATTTTGCATTTGGTCACATTGAACCCCATTTGCCATGTTGACGCCCACTCGCCCATCCTTGACAGATCCCTTTGGAATGCCTCACAATCCTCACTGGTTTTCAGCACCCTGAACAACTTCATGTCATCTGCAAAGTTAACCACTTCACTGCTTACTCCCAACTCCAAATCATTAATAAACAAGTTAAAAAGCATTGGACCCAGTACTGATCCATGCAATATTCCACTGCTTACCACCCTCCACTGAGAAAACTGCCCATTTATACTCACTCTCTGTTTTCTATTACTTAGCCAGTTTTTGATTCACAAGAGGACTTGTCCTTTTATCCTGTGACTATTGAGCTTACTTAGGAGCCTTTGAAGAGGAACTTTATCAAAAACTTTCTGGAAGTCAAGGTAAACAACATCTATTGGATCCCCCTTGTCCACATGTTTGTTCACCCCCTCAAAGAACACTGAGAGGGAACCCTTTTTAAAGATGGGAGTGACATAGCTACCTTCCAGTCCTCAAGAATAGAGGAAGATTTTAATGAAAGATTACATATTTTTGTCAGGAGATCCACAAGTTCACATTTGAGTTCGTTCAGAACTCTTGGATGTATGCCATCCGGGCCTGGTGATTTATCCGTTTTTAAGAGGGGATGGTTTTGATGTGATGTACTTATGACCTGATTTTTATTATGTTATATGGTACAAATATATTCAGAGGATGGCGGAAGACAGGAGGGCCTGGTGAGATCTTGTCCATGGGGTCGCGAAGAGTCAGACTTGACTGTGCGACTGAACAACAACATGGTACAAATCCTTCATATAAAGAAATAAACAAACTTGGGCTTCAGATTTTGAAATTGCCTATATCTTTTGAAGACTCTTCCATTCCCAAGCGCCTCCTCCAACTAGGACCACGGGTTTGTACGGCCTCATTCTGAGTGAAGGATGAACAAACATTGGCTATTTAATTTCATTTTCTTTCATTTCTTACATTTCATTTTCAGCTGTCTCAGTCTCCCACTTTTGGCTGTCAGTTTTGTTGATTAGTTTTTATAGTGTAACCGTATTTTATGGCTTTTACAAAAAATCTTTGTAAATGTATATGCACATGTTACAATGCACATAATGTATAAGTCTATATTCATGCTTATGATTTATGATTTACAAAGGAAGTTGAATTACGTGTTTTACGGGGGGAAATTCATTGTGAAGAAACAGACAATGGTGCAACTATATCACCAATTCAATATATCCAAAAGAGTTGAAAAAGAGATCCTTGGGTTGAAACAGCATAGATGAGAAATTCAAAATCATCCCTGGTCTAACAGGATTTTAAATTTAGCTAATCCAAAAATGGTTGGTACCTACATTTTCCTGGCTCCAATTCAAACCAGTACTCGTTTGCTGCCACACACTATAAACAAAGATGCCAGATAAGAATATGGAGGTTAAGTGAACATACAATAGAATAGCTCAGTTCAGGTCTGGTGGCACCTTAGTGACCAATAAGATTGAAGGGGGGGGTAATAAGTTTCGTTATATGAGAAAGGAAGATTTGACTCTCAAAATCGTATACCCCCCACCCATTTTTGTGTGAGTATTTTTGTCTGTATGTGCCTGGGAGTCATGGTTGACTTCTGGCAACCCCTAGTGGGGCTCAGACATTTCCAAGAGGTGGCTAATTTTTGCCTGCCTCTGCGTCCCAGCCCTGGTACTTGTCAGGGTCAGCCCTGCTTAGCTTCCAAGATCTGATGAGATTGGGCTTGCCAGAGCTATCCAGGTTAGGGCTACCCCCAAAATTGTGTTTGTCTAACGTGCTACTGAACTTGAATCTTGCTGTTCTATTGCAGACCAATGTGATTACAGTCTGAAACTAACACACAGTGAAATATTATCTGGCACTTGATTATCCAGAAGGCTCAATTAACCAGCATAGCCTAGGGAACAAGCTCCTCCCCCTCTGCCACAATCCTTGTGTATCTCTGGGCACGTGCACACTCCCCTCCCACCTCTCCAGCCAGCCATCTTGGTGGCTCCAACTGTTGCTCTGGCAGCCAGCACTGCCTTATCACGTCATCCTTGAGTGCTCCTTTCCCCTCAGCCTACCTCAGACTTGGGAGCCAACTTTGCCAAAGGGCTCCCGAGCAGCTAGTTCCCTCATCTGCCTATTTTGTAGGGTGCTTCTTTGGCTTGCAGGAAAGGGTACCATCAGGCATGGGGGCTACTATTGTGGTGTTCCCAGCGGTTGGGTTGCTATGGACTCCTCTGGATAAGGTCAGCGCAATAAGCTTGAGTATCTGACATGTGTGATTAGCTGGCACCCAACCATCCCCCCCCCCGAGTGTCATGTAACAAAAGTGTTTACAGTTGATGTTCAATTTATTTATTTTAATTTCACAAGTGTAAATTCCCCAAGACACTACCAAATGGGGTCTCTAACATTTGGAGGACTCAGTGCTTGGATCATGAGTATAATCCTTTGTTTTTCCTTGCTTGCACACCAACAATGTGCCAACAGTTGCTCATCAAGACCATTCTCCTACCCTGGTCAGTATGTGGATCCAAATTGTCTTGTTCAAAACAGAGAGAGTTGCCTCCTCAGGCACAAGCAGCAGCCTGGGAGTGTCTGGTTTGGTTAGCTGCCCCTGTCTACAGATGCCTCGGGGTCCCTTGCAATCTAATGAAGCCAAAGCCCCCAAACCTGTACTAATCATGCCTACCCCTTAGCTAGGGCCTACCCATTCCTAGTTATTCCTAACACCCCACCCATCGTGAAATTAGCTGGTAACTTTAGTGGGGGGGGGGGGGAATCTTCTGAAATTGGCCAGTAAAAGACCCCCACACAAAATCTCATTCACCTCCAAAGCCACCAGCTCATCCCACACAGCTGTATGAACGGATGGTCTCCAAGTCAATTTTAGTCAGCAGACAGCTGACTGAAATGTGTGGGGAGGCTATCAAAAGCCTAAAGGCACCCCATTCTGCGTGGCCTCCTCAGAGTTCAGTAACAAGGCCAGCTAATCATGGGCTGCTTCTATTTTTACAGTGTGGTGCCAGCCACTGAATGGATCCCAGCTGAGAGCGGACTCCTTCTCGATGTCCTTTTCAAACTTTCCCCTGCCCAGGCAATTTGTTCTCACCATGAATATTATTTGAGCAGCACCCTGACAGAGCCTAACGTCCCACCAAACGCTGGGATCTCATTACTCTGGATCCTGAACACCCCCTGTGATAAAAAGGCCTAATCTGCTGCAAATCCATCATTCGCCTAATTAGTATCATTACCTCACTCGGCAAACATTTGGGATTGTTCTACTAGACCTTTTCAGGATGACGTCTACAAGGAAGCCCAGGCTCCCAGGGGAAGGTGCACCATTGATTTCTATAAATGTCACTTTAATCCCCACAAAAAGTGGAGTGTTTTATTCTGTCTTGTGATAATTGGTGCTTGTTGGGCAAATGTCTGCGCTAAAAACCTCCTCCCCCTGTGAACTTCCCCAGTGCTGTATTTTTTTCGCTAAAAGGTTACATCTAATTTAAGACTCACTGGTGTGGCTTTACACCAAGGCTGTCTCACAGGCTTGCCCACTTCTGTCCCTAGCTACTCCTGGGTTTTCTCCACCGGTCCTTGGCAAACCACAAAGTGAACTTCAAAAGATGTTCCACAAATGTTGGCATCCCGTGTCTCACTCCCTGCCACCATTCCCACAAATAAATAACGCTTGACTACTGGTGCCCCCCTCTCTTTTACTCTGCTCCCATGCTGGGAATTGGACATTTATTTTTGCTCTGTCATTCCTGCCATATAATGAGATTTTTTTTTTTAATCTAGAAAGGCCTTCACCTCTTGCCCCATGGCAACCTACCAGTTTTCTTTTAATAGGTTCTTGCGAGGCGCTTTATCAAAAGCTTATGGGGGAATCTAAATAAATCACACCCATGGGTCTCGCCTTGATCCTTTTTTTGTTAACACTTTCAAATGTAGTTAACCAGCTGCAGAAGCCAAGTGATTTACTACGAGAGAAGTCCTGCTGGTTGGCCCGAGCATCCGAGGGCATCCCAACTCAATGGCTTCAGCAATTTCCCTATTATCTTTCAGGCAATTGAAGTTAAGTTTTGGCAGCGGATCTAATTCCTTGATCGCCGGCAGCTTTCAGCTAAAGTCGGAGACGGGGCTGGCCACCCTCCAGTCCACCAGGATCAAAGCAGATTTTAATGAATGCATCTTCTTTTGTTAGTGGGTCTACTTTGTCCCAGCGTCCCAACCTTAGGAATCAATGTTCTCATCCTGTCGCTAAGCTGGAAGCAGGCCTATTAGCTTCGAGGGAAGGGGGTGTTCCTGTAAGAGGGATGGTTTTAAATTTCGCTTCCCTGTTGCTTTGACCTAAAAAAAAATCCCATTCCAAATTCATCTCTTACTTGTGCAAATTGAACTCATGATCTTTTATCTGAACATTAGTTTCTGTGGCAGCTACTGAATTTGTCCTGTAAAAATATATGCATTTTGAATGTTATTTGTGCATCACTGAAACAACATTGCACAAATAAATGATGCTTACAGTATGTACAAAGTGCATATATTAAAAGACACATACATACAAATAGTTGAAAAAATCCTTATTATCAGAAACTGTTACACTTTTGAGAATTTTGGGAAGCCGTTAATGTATCTCAAGTTGGCGAAACCTTACAAATTGTATCTAGTAATTTGACAAACTGATATTTGCATTTACTCAAGTTATACTGTAATGGTACAAAAAAAGGAAAAATGTTATAAATAATTCTTTAAAAAAAAAAAAGACACATACACACAATACAAACAAGCCTACAAAACCAATAAGGGAAAATGCTGACACAAATATAAGTGAATATGTCACATACTGCATTGTCCCAGATCAGGCCATGACAAGGAGTAATCCAGGAACACTGTAAGGGAGGCCGCCCTTAAGTACCAAGAGGAATGAAAGGCAGGACTAGGACCCAGAGGCATCTAAAAGGCAGGCAATTGGGAAGGCTGCCAGTATTAACCTCCTCAGGAGTAAAGGCTCCCTCTGGTGCAGAGACCTATAGACCAAGGGAATGTGTTTAGTGAGGTTAAGGGAAATAAAAGACCAGAGCCAAAGGAAGGAATGGAAGACAGACAGTAACTAGGAATGGGCCTTGAAGGAACCATGTCTTCCCAGTAGGGTTCCCAACACTGCCTAGACACCTGCTGGAAGATTTAAGTGGTGGTGACTGGGGACAGCATAGTTTGGGAAGGATGTAATATTACTTCCAGGGGACACGCTAGGAATTCCCCACAATTTCTCTGGTAGAGACTATCAAGAAATTTTAGGAAATTCCTAGAAAATCACTATGGAGGCCATTTTTTCTCTCTTCCTCCTCAGTTTCTTGAGGGTGGGTGATTGGGTGGCCATGTGTGTTTGTAGTAGCAGAACAAAGTTTGAGTCCAGTAGCCTCTTAAAGACCAACAACATTTTCCAGGTCATAAGCTTTTGTGAGACAAAGCCCAATTCATCAGGCAGCTGATGAAGTGAGCACTTTGACTCACAAAACCTTATACCCTGGAAACTGCTGTTGGTCTTTAAGGTGCTACTAGACTTGCATTTTATTCTGGAATAGGACCAGGATCGGGGCTGGGGAATTCTCCTCCTGGCCCAATCAGTTGGGAAGCCTACCTCCAAGGATAAGGAAGGGGGTGTTCCTGGCCAGGAGAGCTGCAGGTTGCTGTCCCTCAACACCTAAACCTGTAGTAAGGATCCAGCTGCTGAAGACATAAAATAGGGAATCATTGAGCAGGACCAGAGTGTTGATGAAGGCAGATGGTGGCAGTAAGGGGCATATGACTCTCCAGGCTGTAATTGGACATACAGCTATTACAAGAGGATTATGCAATAAACCAAAGCCTTAGCTGTCTCCTTGGTCTCTTCCTGTTATTGGAGAATGATGGAATGCCCATGTGGAGAAGAAGCCCCTGGCCCTGGGAGATAGAATGTAAAAAATAGATGTAATGAGCATTTGCCCATCCCTGTCATTTAATCTTGAGCAGGTCCATTACCTTTATATGTGACTAGGAGCAAGTGCCATTGTGGGAAGAAAAACAACGAGCTCTAGAAGGAAGCTCCAGGTAAGCTGTGGCTGGTGGGATGGCAGAGGAAAGGGGAAAATAGAGGGAGGCAAGCCATGCTTATTTCCTTCTGCTTAGCTATAAGGCAGGGCTGTCTCAAGTCCTTTTGCTGCCCCAAGTGGGTAGTATGGGAGGACAGCCTCATGGTAACAGGTATGGTTCCCTCCACCCCTGACTTATGTTTTTTAGTGGGTTTTTTTTTGGGGGGGGGGTTATGCAGTGGCAGCTAAGGTAGAAAAGCACCTCCTCCTATGCCATGTTTTCTGGGTTCCAAGGGTCTGGAATGGTTCCATAGCCAATTACATGGTTGTCAATTCTGGGTTGGGAAATACCTGTAGATTTGAGGGGTAGAGCCTGGAATGGGCAGGGTTTGGGGTGTGGAGGGACTTCAGCAGGGTATAATGCCATAAAGACCACTGCCCAAAGCAGCCATTGTAATAGCTGGGAAATTTTCTGTAGGGGAAATGATGTGCTGTGGCTGGGGAACATGGTGATTTCTGGGAGATCTCCAGGCCCCACAGGGAGATTGGTAACTCCAGTGACCATTTACGGGAAGATTGGGATATGTATTTTGGCAACTCCAGTGACCATTAAGGGAAAATTGGGATATGTATTTTACCTCAGGCACATTTACCTCAGGACTCCCAACAACAACAACAACAAACTGTTTAGAATGTTAGAGGCAAAGGCCAATTAGGCCACATATGCAAATGACCTCTGTGTTCCAACTGGCTATTGGGGGGAGAGGAACAGCAAACTGTTTAGAATATTGGAGGTGCGACTCAGGCAATGCAGCCAGTGGATAGGGACAGCTTCTGAGTGACAGATCAGGAAGCCAACTGATTTGAGAGCATGTGGAATGTTTAGGAGAGTCCATGACCAAAACAGAATTATTATATAGAGAGATTGCCTTCCTCTCCCCTCATTCCAGCTGTGGAAGGCAGCCTGTAAAGTGATGCTGTGGCAGAATGGCCCCACTGACCTGTGAGCGCCACTCCATTTAGCCCTCCAGAGCATCTCAGCAGTACTCCGTGACCACCCAAGTCTCTGCCCAGGTCTTCAGGAAGACACCATCTAGCCTCTTGCATCCCCAAGTCTCTTCATTAAACTATAGGTGTGTTTCCAGCTAAGGTGTGAGCAGGCCATTTTCATTGTACCCAGCTAAGATGGCCATTAGCATTTTCAAAACTTTAATAGTTGGTATAAGGACAATGCTTGGGAACAATTGACTTCTTCCATTTTGCCGGTCTTCTGCTAGGAGAGAGGAAAACTTTAAAAACTAAATGTAGGGAGGTTATCAAGCCCAACTCCCCCAAGTAAATATTTCTCCACCAACCCAAGGCATACAAGCCCGAGGTGGGGAACTAAGGAAGAAATCCTAAGCCTGTATATTCAGATGTCCAATTTTATTCAATCAGGCTTATTTCTAGGAAAAATTTCTTAGGATTGCAACCTTGAGCAGGGTTCCATCCTAGAAGAGTCATTCCACCATTTCTTCCCCACAGGAGAGGAGCGAACTGTGATGGAGGAGATGCTTCTTTCCTGTGCTCAGCTATTTTTGTGCTAACCTGAGTTCAGCTGCGGAAGCAAGCTCATTCATCCAGAGCACATGTCTAACATGTCTAACTACGTAACTCCTCCAAGCGTTCACTCAATGCATACAGCAGTGGAATGGGTATAAGCATGCAGAAATAGGTACTGAGAAAACAGTCATGAGAGTCTGACCCACAAGTCAAGGTAGTCAACAAGACTTATCAGAAATGGTTTTCTATATATTGCTACCAATAAGCACTGCATAACAACAATGAACAAATTCCATCAAATCATAAGAAAATCCTTGTACAAGAATAAATCAGTGTCATCTCCAGATTGTATAACAACGTTTCAAAAACTGGATCTTCCTCAGGAAATACTCTATACAGTGGCACTAGCGCTTTCAGGCTCATCTAGTGCTATCACAGAACCAGGAATTATATAATGCATTTAATAGTAGGATGCTGATCTCAAAACATGTTTGCAGCCTAGCTGTGGCCAGGAGAAAGGGGGAAGGGAAGTCCCTTCCTGGGTGATACACACACCCTTTCTCCTGGCCGTGGCAAGCTGTGTCCAGGAAGAAGGGGAAAGGGAAGTCCTTTTCTGGGTGACTAGAAGAAAGGGGGAAAGGAAGCCCTTCTCAGGTGATTCCCCCCTTTCTCCTGTCCATGGTAAACCACAGCTAGGAGAAATGGGTAACTGAACTAGCTGGACCAATTTGGTCCATGTGGGGTCAATTAAGTTTGGGTTCAGTCCATGGGCCGCCATGGACCCCAAACTGAACTGTCTTTTTAAAATCCATGCCCATTCCTATTTGTGGATGGAGGGCTTTGAGAACACTCTTCTGTAGATTGGGGGCGGATATATTCTAAGAGTGCCCGATGACATCTTAGTAAGGGTTTTCTGGGGGGGGGGCACTGTTCTTCGTGGACGTTGCTGCTTTTTTTTTTAAAAAAAAAAGTTGTGTTCATTCATACTATTTAACTAGCATTTCCCCTATTATGATTGTTAGCCGAGGTGGGAAAGTTTGCTATAACAATTTTTTTTTAAAGAAGAAATTGCATACTCCGGTCTCAGAACTAATGGCTAAATATCTTAAAATTCAGCGGAACTCAGCACAGAGTGAACCCACCAAACAATAAAGGAACAGCATGGGGGAAATGTGCTCGGTGCTAAACTGAAACCAGCCCATAAAATCTGGGTCTCAGACACTTACCTGGAGGGGTAGAAATGATTACATGTGCAAAAAATACCTGGACTTGTCTCCCTCGAAGGTGCTAATCTTCCTCTCTCAACTTGCGTTTGCTTCATGTAATTTGTTATGCATCGCGCTGAACCTTGAACCGCAGTAAATTGGTGGATTAAGTACTTTTCCATGATGCTGTACAATAATTGCCCTCTAATAAACGCTATTCTTGATTAAGCAAAACAAACGTTTCAATTTCCAGATGTCAGGTTCAAATAGTCTCTTAAACACAGAGAGGTAGTAATCTGGGCTTTAAGTTCCGAAAAAGAAAGAGAGGAAAAACCTCCTAACGTACCAGAAGAGGTGGCTATCTCAACACTGGCAGGGCTGACTCTAGGATTTTTGATGCCCTGGGTCAGTGTTTCCCAACCTGTGGGCTGGGACCCAAAAATGGGTCATGAAGCCTCCTGAATGACTGCCCCTGCCCCTTCCATTGTTCCCTTTTGCATTTTCAAAATCAAGATCGGACCCTGGAAACAGTATCTTACATGTCATACTTCAGTTGATATCTTCTCTTCACTGCATATACATGTTGATGGAGTCCTGATGGTTACTAGAGCGAGAGTTTCTTAGTCTCTTGGGGGATATCATGTAGTCATGGAGAAGGAGAGCTTGGTCAATGGCTGGAATGTAAACTCTGTATGCAAAGGACATGTCTGTCGAAATGCCACTTGCTTGGGTTTCATAATGGGGGCAACTGTGCCCTTTGTGTGATGTTTATTGGTTTCTCAAAAACATCTGGTTAGCCACTGTAGAAAATGGAATGCTGAACTAGAATCACAGAGTTGGAAGGGGCCATACAGGCCACCTAGTCCAACCCTCTACTCAATGCAGGATCATCCTAGAGTGTTTATCCAGCCATTACTTGAAGACTGCCAGTGAGAGGGAGCTCACCACCTCCCTAGGTAGCTGATTCTACTGTTGAACAACTCTGACTGCCAAAAAGTTTTCCCTAATATGCAGCCGGTTCCTTCCCGCCCTCAATTTAAACCCATTATTGTGAGTTCTATCCTCTGCTGCCAACAGGAACAGCTCCCTGCCCTCCTCTAAGTGACAGCCCTTCTAATACTTCAAGAGAGCAATCATGTCAGAAGAACAGAACAGAAGAGCAGAACAGTCTCCCTTCAAGCTCCTCTTCTCCAGACTGAACATTCCCAAGTCCCTCAGCCTTTCCTCACAGGGCTTGGTCTCCAGGCCCCCGATAATCCTCGTCACTCTCCTCTGCACCCGCTCCATTCTGTCCACACCCTTTTTGAAGTGAGGCCTCCAGAACTGCACACAATACTCCAGGTACGGCCTGATCAATGCAGTGTACAGTGGGGGTGATTTCGCGCTAGAGCTGCCTCGCGGCGCAGCCTCCGTTTGCCCCAACACTATTTGTCAATTTCACACCCAAGGCTGCGGGGCTGCATTTGACCCGCGGCTTCGCCCGATTTCCTCCACAGTTTCGTGATCTTCAAAAACCAGGATCACGAAACTGCGGAGAAAATCGGGCGAAGCCGCAAGTCAAAATGCAGCCCCGCAGTTTCGGGTGTGAAATTGACATGTTTGTGTCGGGGCAAACAGCGGCTGTGCCGCGAGGCAGCTCTAGTGTGAAATTGCCCTGGGACTATGACATCTTGTGATTTGGATGGGCATCAAGGTCATATTTTGCCTAAGGCACAAAAACAAACAAAAAAAACTGGTCCAGCCACCATACCAAGTAAATTTGGACTTGCATGGCACCATCCCACTGGAACCACTTCCCTAGGTGAATGACTTAGCCACTACCCCCACCACCACACACACCACAAGGAAATTGCCCGCCACCCCGACACCCCATCCACACTGTGGAGAAGCTACCCCTATGGACAACACCATCACCGGGGCCGAGGCTGTGGCTTGCTGCAGTGCCACACCTCCCAGCAGGGGTGGATTGGAAGGTAAAAGCAGCCCTGGCAAAGGGCTCTGCCTTCCTGCCTGCCCACATCCCTGCTCACACACAAGAGGGGGAAGGAGGAAGGTGGCCCACCCCACCACCTGATGGATGGAGGAAGGAAGGAGCAGGTGATGCCCTGGGCAGCTACAGTTGGCACAGTGGCAACAAAGCTGGTCCCAATTAGAGTCCCTCCCTGGTGCCTTAAAAGAGCATAAGTTCCCCCTTCCCTCATGGTGCCTGATGTCTTGCACATAGGGTTGCCAGGTCTGGGTTGGAAAATACCCGGAGACTTTGGGGGTAGATTCGGGAGGGGGGGAGGTTTGGGGAGGGGAGGGGAGGGACCTCAGCATGGTACCATGCCATAGAGTCCACCCTCCAAAGCAGCCATTTTCTCCAGGGGAGCTGATCTCTGTCAGCTGGAGATCAGCTGTAAAAGCAGGAGACCTCCAGGCCCCACCTGGAGGCTGGCAACCCTACTGGCATATCAGATATTCTTGGAAGGGGGGATATTAAGTCACTGTTTCCACAGTTACTGGAACAGGGACGTCTCTGTGGAGGGTTACGGAGGGCTGTGAACCAAAGTTGGCAAAACTTGCTCGCCATGCTTGCAGCCTTTCTATAGCTGACAAGAAGACTCAGATCACTCTCTGACTCTTGTCACTTGTCTCCTCCAGTGGGCAGACTTCCAGGGTTGTTTTTGGCAGGGATGGTATGCCGATCCATTCCTTCCCACAGTGGCAAAACTATTGGCTTGTCATCACGCAGGCCTTGTCTATACTTCACTGTAATGAATGAGCAAGCTGTGCCATCCGCTCTGAGGCCAAAGAGAAGGCCAGAAGCAGGAAGCCAAACATTCAAATCCCTGCTCAGCCATGAAGATCACCAGCAGTGCCTTCCTGAATTATGACCTTCCAAAGTTCATTGAAGGCAATAGGCTTAGAAGGGTGCGAACTTGGTTTAGGGTTGTGCTGCAGATCCCAAATCTCAGCCTAGCCAACTTCATGGGAGGGAGGGAATATTGAAGAAAAACAGAACTAAATATAGTAGATTTTTAAAATTGAAAGGGGTTACAGTTATGATTATTAACCTTAATAACAGATAAAAGAACCTGATGGGTCCAGGTTTCAAACTGGGGGAGTTTGGGTACATCACCTCTCGTCCAGACTGGTCACCACGGCACCAATATGAGGCAAGGCAAGACCCAATGGAACAATCAGATCAATATCAGGATTTTGCAGAGTTGTATTAATGCATATAAGTGCATGTGTGCATCAAACAACTTACCAAAGGATCTCAATCCAATCTCAGTGCAAGGCTTATGGATATGAAGGGTGGGGTGGGGTGGTTAGATTAATGGAGAAGAGTCTACTTGTGGCTGCTTGCCAAGGTGAGGAAAGGGAACCTCCGTATTCAGAGGCACTAAACCCCTGAAGCCCAGTGCTAGGAGGCAGCATCAGGGTAAGACTTTGGCCTCTATAGCCTGTTTGTTGGCCCTCCAGGGCAACTGGTTGCACCCTGTGTGGAACAGGATGCTGGACTAAATGGACCATTGGTCTGCTCCACTTGGGATCTTCTTATGTTGCTATGCAATCATGTGTCTGAACACACAAGGATTGCTGCTGCTGCTTCTTTTGCTGTTTTGTGGACTAACACGCATCACTGATGCAGAGATGGGGGAAAGACAGGCATTAATGGAAGGAACGGAAAACTGCGTCAAACTGTACATGCACGGTGATCTGTACAAAATTTGGACTAAAGAAAAAAAATCTGAAATAACAGGGCCTCATGCATCAGTTTCATTTTGGAAACAAGGACCAGTAATTCTGAATTCCGTACTCCTCAGTGACATTCAGACGAAGATTATTTCGGCAGCTTCCCTACTTGGGGGGAAGATAATCTTTAAAAGCATTTACAAGGAAAGACTGCAGTGTGAGTGGAAATCCAGGCAACTCAAAGGGAGTATATGCCCATCATTATAATCAAGCACTTAATATAGCTGCGGAAGTTCAAACAAAATATGGAGAAGTAAAATACAAATAATGCTGATAGCCACAGGTATCGTGCCTAATAGACGAGTGTAATTTCAGGAGTAGATGAACAGAGCAAATCATTATACTGCACTTCGAAAAGCTGTAATACTCTAGATTAGTCATTTTCCTTTCTCTGAATTACTTGAGTCTAACAGCCTTAGGAAACTGAGGTTAACGAAAGCACCTGTACTAGATGAGAAAACCAGCTCTGGTTGCAATTGCCTGTCAGTAAAGATCCTTTGGTTATCCTGCAGGTTAATTTCCGTATGTGAATATATAGTTCTGCTAGTAAGGACAATTGCTCTATTTTATTTGATTTCATTTCATTTTTTTTCCAGGAAAAAATATATATTCGTAGCTGGATGCAAAAACTCTTGTTTGCTAGGAATAGTGATCCAAATATGCACCCCACTGGCGGAGAAAAGTAATCTGTCTTTGGCTGTGCATTACATGTACACCCCAATGCACATCAGTATTTGCAAGTACATTCCAATGCATATCCAGTGGGCATCATCTGCATTTGAATGTGCATTAATGTGCATCCCAAGGCTATCTAAACATCAGTATGCTTAGATGTGCATCCAGTTATGCATCCCAAAGCACATCAAGTTGACAACATTTGCATTTGGGTGTGACTTTAACTGCATATCCTGATGCCCATTAAATGGACAACAGCGGCATTTGGATGTGAATTCAGTTGCACACCCCATAACTATCCCATGGACAGCTTCTGCATTTGGATATGGATCCTGATATTCATAGGTTTTAAACCATTGTTTCCTAAAAGCAAGGATACCCAAGACATTCTGTTGAGTTTCCATGAATATTCAAGACCATGAGGTGGAAATGATGGGATGCAGTAGAAATAAAGGAACATGTTTCACACATTTCTTTTTGTAAGAATGGTGGATACTAGAGGTAGATGAAAGAAGAAGAAACAACTACCCCAGGAAGATCAACATTAGTTAAAAGACATATTCATGCAGACACAGATATTGAAATGTATGAGGGGAAACCAAAGAAAGTATAGTTGGAGAGGGGACCATACCAAGCAGTTGGGTAGTGCAAACAGAATTCTATAGTTAGAATCACAGAGTTCAGAGAATATGATTGACTTAACGACAGCCAGTTTGAGGTCAACAGTGGGGCCATGTTCCACCCCTCTTTCACAGTGGATATCCACTATGACCAAGTAGTGCATGGGGAGAAACATTTCACAAGTTCACACCAGTTAAAAGTATCTCCAGTGTTAGAAAGACCTTCCTCTGCCTGGCAAGCCACTTCCTGCAAGTGGCTGGTTGGACCATCGGTCTTCGAATTAGTATAAAATGGCTTCATATGTTCTTTGAATCGCTTCTTTTGGTAGCGCCTATGGAGGCTTCTCTCATCCATTCTCTCCTAATCTTTCACTTCCTCTGCAGGAAGCCTACCGAGAAGGAAGCCTTGGCTAGCTCTTTTCCCAGCCTGTGACCTTTTTTTATTAACTGTAGCACAGTCTCCCCCCCCCCCCATGCATCTTTCCTTTAAATGTTCCCAGTGATATATACCAAGGCTTTTTCTGAAACACAGTCCTGGCCTGCTATATGGAACTGGCATAGTAATGCTAACACTTGGCAAACCCAGAAGAAGCAAAAACCTGGCTAATTTATCTCTCTGCTTTTTTTCTTTTATTACTAACATAAATTTAGTTTTAATGCTTGGTCTCCACCACATCAATATCCTTTCAACCACTGGCAGGATAAAAGTAAAACACAAATAAAAAGGGGGGGGACAGCACATTTCAGGTTGCTTTTCTCTGGTCTCAAAAAGGCATGGAGACTTGAGGACAGTGCAGATGGATCAAGACACACCACAACTAGCGGGGCACTTAATGGGAGTGTGGGTCTCACTGGTGGCCTAGCACCACGGCGAATGGAGGGATGAGCTATTCTGAGGACAAATAAATGACTGAACACACCATCCTCTGCTTTGGTTCCCAAGTGCTTCGATTGTCAGGAACATCGTCTAGCACATCTGTGCGGCTCTGCATGCTGATAAAATGGATGTGGGACATCCCTCCTCCTGGGACAATACCACTTCAGATTGAAGGGGGGGAATGCAGGATTTAGTGCATTCTCGTGTTTGTTTGTTTGTTTTAAAAAAACCTCTGTAGACGTGGTAGATTAACACATCAGTAGAAAGGAGTTTAGCCTAGACTGGAACTGCAGAGACGATGGCCCCATTTCCCTCCCTAACCAAGCATGAGACTGATGTGGGGTAGGGGAAGGGTGGTTCTTAGGACCCTGATCACCCTGGGGACTCATGGATTCTGGAAAGTTATTGTTGGAGTGAGCAACTCAGCATGCCTGGACATTGGGGGGGGGGCACTACATCACTCTGTGTATCGATGTTATCTCCTTGAATATGATGCTGCTCTTTGTCTCAGCCTTGGAACTGCCCTCTGACCCTCACTCTCTCGCTCCCTTTGTCCTCTCACTCTATTCACATGGCCTTCCATGGAGACACGCCTTTACAGGTCTCTCCTGTAGACACAGTGCCCTCATACTCCCATGCACATGATGCCAGACAAGGTGGCCATTTGTGATAGGGAAAGGACTTTTTTAGGTTAGGCTTCTTTCTCTTCTTTCGACTGCAACCTGAATGTGAACTGGATCTCCTTAAATAAATATAAATTTCCCTTTTTTTGCAATATACTTCTAGGGAGATTTATTTACTGAACTCAGTATCATGCTTCTATGACTGGGCAAACTCTGCCATGTTAACCAAATATTTCAATCGTCATGGGCTTTGTCTTCATACAGTGTTTGGATCAGGACTGGGTGGTGTGATGGGGCCATTGGACATCTATGGCTAAGGACCCATGGTGGGTATTAGCAACCCTAACCGAGCACATAACAAAGACCCCATTGTTTCAGGTGCACAGGTGCTCTCATCGCCCTCCTTGAGAAGGGAGGAACTCACCTCACTGCTGGCTATTGGTTCTCTAGTCTTTGATCATGGAAAGTTTCTGAAACTTCTCCCTTTGCAGGGCAGCTCCTTTATGGGTAAAGCTATCGTAGATATTTGTGCGTTTTTCGGAAAGCTTGTTTCAATGTTCTTGATTGTTTGCTGCCTTGGGCGCCCCAGCCTGTGTGGAAGGGCAGCATCAAAATGTTTTAAATAAATAAATTTGAAAGCAACAATAAAACAATGCATAGAAACAGGAAGGAAAGTGAGGGAACGTCAAGCAAAAGAGAAAAGCCTTCTGCTGGTGGTGGAAAACAGTGACAGAGGGGGACCAATGAATCGGACAGGGGAAAGAATTCTGTCATGTTGGTGCCACAGAAAGAAGGGATTTTTGTTCAAGTGGCCACTAGGGCTGTCAGCTCTGGGTTGGGGAAATCCTGGTGATTTGGGGGTGGAGTCAGGAGAGGGCGGGGTTTGGGGAGGGGAGGGACCTCAGCAGGGTATGATGCCATAGAGTCCACCCTTCAAAGCAGCCACTTCCTCCAGGAGAACTGATCTCTGCAGTCTGGAGGTAAGTTGTAATTTCAGGAGAACTCCAGGTACCACCTAGAGCAGGGGTGTCGAACTCATTTGTTTTGAGGGCCGGATCTGACATAAATGAGACCTTGTTGGGCCGGGCCATGTGTGCCATAAAATGTAATGCCAGGTAGCGGAGTTATAAACTTCATTAAGGACACAAAGGGGTTTTTTTTACTTAAAAACATGCTTAAAACATCAGCACTCTTGCAATATTTTGTTTATTTAACAGTGTCTGATAACTGACACCTCTTGCTCTGAATTATTGCATCAAAATGTCTGTGGTGTTGCAATCCTGAGTGTGCTGTTCAGGTGTGTATCTGGAAGCTGCAAACCTATGATGACGCAGCAGCAGCAGAACTGGAAGAAGAAGCAGAAGACAGCCAGTTCCACTGCAGGCCTGATAAGAAGCCCTCCGGGGGCCTGATCTGGCCCCGGGCCACATATTTGACACCCCTGACCTAAAGGCTGGCAACTCTAGACCACCCATCTAAGGTGACCAGGCCACCCTAAAGCAGAGCCTCTGAAGCTGACTGTAGTTATCAGGTAGGTTCCTAGAGGAGTAGGCAGTCTTTAAGGTGTGCCTCCAGCAACTTCTCTCTCAGTCATGTGCCCTGTTTCTGGAGGAGGGATGAAGAACAGATCAAAGGTGTGCAAAATAGCTGTGCCTGTGTACAGAAGGTGGGGCATAATTATAAGTGGCTGTCTCATAGGCTAGGTACCAGCCCAGCTCCACCAATGATGTCTCCTACCATCATATTGAAATGAAACTCAGAAATGGGTAGGCATAATTTTGGGAGGGAGGGAACAATTAAGAGGAGCCAGAAATGGTTGTTGCATTTTCTCTTGTCTTCTCTTCACCCTACCTCTCTGCCCCAAATCCTCAGAGAACAGCAATGTATCAGTTCAGCAGAAATGAATCGCAACACCAGCACAGTAGCCAGAGTTGGGAAGTGAATTGGGCTTGGACTTT
>NW_015160889.1:79584-93218 GCF_001447785.1 Gekko japonicus | reverse complement strand
TTTGCTGCCATCTAGTGGGGACGCTGAGAGATGTTTTAGTCTAATTAGGGCAATCCAGTCCAAAAAGAGACCTGGCTTGTCTTACGTTGAGGGTCCTTTACAATTTGGAAATGACATTCATTGGGGAATGCAGTTTGAAAGGGTTTTTTAAAAAAAGATCTGGAGAGAAAGCACTTACACACTCCCCAAAGAAGCAATCTATGTAGGACATGGCGGCGGCGGGGTGTGTGTGTCATTCTTCAGTGCATTGTGTTATGCCCTGCAGTTTTAAAGTTGGTGCAAAGCTGATGGTTGCTGAATGAATAGCACCCAGAGCCCCACGTTCTGCCATCTTTGCAGTCTACAGACAGCACCACTCCCCATCGTTCATTATTTTTTCATGTGTGGCGGTAGTGATGATCTTTGTAGCAAGGTAGTTCCATGTAGCTCGGCCAAACAGCGGGTGTAGGAAGGCACTGCCCCTCCTTTGTCACTTCAATGACAAGTGGGGATATAAGACCTTAATCGCCCTGGCCCAAGACTGCACCACGACACCACACACCTCTATACCATGCTCTAACCATTATATAAAACTGTCTTTAATGGCTCTGCTGGCATCATAGGGTCATGAGCAGCGGGTTCCCTGACAGCAGCGGGTTCAGACAGGTACAATTTAATTTGTTTGTAAAGAAATAGGGGAGGGTCTTTGCATACAGAGGGTCCCAGGTTCAATCCCCAGCATCTCCAGTTAAAAGAAGGACCAGATGGTAGATGATGTGCTGGAGACCCTGGAGAGCCACTAGGGGGAGGGGCTGTGGCTCAGTGGTAGAACATCTGCTTGGCATGCATCCCCAGTTAAAAGGATCTGGTGGGAGGGGATGTGAAAGACCTTAGCCTGAGACCCTGGAGAGCCACTGCCAGTCTGAGCAGATAATGCTGACCTTGATGGGCTAATGGTCTGATTCCATATAAGGCAGCTTCACGTGTGCCTCCCTAGACCATGGTGAGAAACGAGGAAGTGACAGAGGATGCTGAATTATTTTGGATGGTGACAACCCAAAGAGATTGTAAAGAGCTCCAAAAGGATTTCTCCAGTCCTGGTGAGCGAGCAACAAAAGGGCAGATAAAGCTCACTGTCAATGAGTGTTAAAGCATTAGAATTCAGGCAAAACAGTCTAACTTCATGTATGCAATGACTGGGTTTGACCTGTTATTGTCTGACTAGGAAAAGGACACGGATCTCAGTGAAAATGTCCATTCAGTAGCCCTTTTCACAATCTACAGCAAATGCAGGCACAATCTAGCTCTGTTCACAAGCTACAGTGAACTCATGTACAATCCAGCTCTGTTCCCGTTACAGTAAATACGCATACTATCTGTGTACATCATACACCTGATTGTTCTTTACACTTGCGTTGAGTAATTCTCATGTTACCTTCAATGCATGCAGAGCTCAGCATGTGAATGAAACCCCACATTTACCCAAGTACTGGTCCCTGGTTCCATTTGTAAAGTGAACCCATGTTAGGTCTTTCTCACACACATATATACACAGGCACATACAGATGGTACATGTGTTCACCATAACATGTATACTTTATATCATTCTTTATACAAGCCCTGAGTAAAAGTTATACTCAATGCATGTACAGTTGAGAGTGTGATTAGAACATCACATTTATCTAGTGCATCTGCAAAGTAAATGTATGTTGGCTCTTTCTTATGAAGAAGTGTACATGCTTGCATGCAGATAGTACGGTAGTTCATTGTAACACAGGTGTGGCAGCAGTGAAAAGGGCAAATTCTGTGCTTGGGATGACAAGGAATGGGGTTGGAAAGAAGGAGGAGGAGGAGGAGATTGGATTTATACCCCACCCTTCACTCAGAGTGGCTTACAATCTCCTTCCCTTCTTCTCCCTATGACAGGCTGAGAGTGCTCTGACTGCAAACTGCTCTTGAGAGAACAGCTCTGAGAGATCTGTATGTGGAAGAGTGGGGCATCAAACCCAGTTCTCCCAGATTAGAGTCTGCCCTCCTAACCACTACACCAAACTGGCTCTCAGTACCATCTGGTGCCCAGTACCATCACGTTCTCATAAACGCCTACTGCATTTGGGAAATGGTGTACGGTTCATATTGCTGCACGTATTTATTTATCTATTGATTGATTGATTTCATTGGGCTTCTAGCCCTCCCTCCCCTGTGCAGCAGCCTTTTCAAAGAGAATATTGTAGAGTGGGGGAGAAAGGGCTGGAAAAGGGCAATCAAAATGATGAAGTGATTGAAGCACTCTTCCTGTGAGGAAAGATTAAAGCATCTGGGGCTTTTTAGTTTAGCGGAGGGAGCAGCTAAGGGGACTCCTTATGGAGAAGAGCAGCTGTTGCTCAGAGTGGTAGAGCCTCTGCTTGGCATGCAGAAGGTCCCAGGTTCAATCCCTGGCATCTCCAGTAAGGACCAGGTCACGGGTGATATGAAACACCTCTGCCTGAGACTCTGGAGAGCCACTACCAGTCTGAGCAGACAACACTGATCCTATGGCCTCATTTGGTATAAGGCAGCTTCATGTGTTGATGTGTATTCATGGAGATTTATAAAACTATATGCAGTTGGAGAAAATGGCACCAGATTGAAATCTATGCATATGAATAGTGTGACCCGTTTTAATCTATGCTGTTTTAAACTGTTTTAATGATTTGTAAATTATATTTGATGTGTATTGGAATTTGTATGATGTTTTAGATTTTGCTCTGTGATCTGCCCTGAGTCTGCTCGTGGGGGGGGAGGGAGGGAGGGAGGGAGGGAGGAAGGGAGGGAGGAAGGCAGGCAGGAAGGAAGGAAGGAAGGAAGGAAGGAAGGAAGGAAGGAAGGAAAACAGAATTTGTTCTACTTCTCCCCTAGTACTGTAGTACTGGACTTGGGGGCTGCCAGTGATACAGGAGGGCAGTAGGCTCAGGACAGACAAAAGAAAGTACTTTTGCACAATGTATAATTAAATTATACAGTTCACTAACAGAGTAGTGACTGAAGCCACTCACTTGGACATTCTTTCAAGGGATTAAGACAACGCGACTGTGCGACTGAACAACAACAACAAAGGTTCCCTTGCTTGAAAGCCAGTCGAATCCAACTCTAGGGTTGTGGTGCTCAACTCCGTTTCAAAGCCGAAGAGCCAGCGCTGTCTGAAGACATTTTTGTGGTCATGTGGCTGGCATGACTAAACACTAAGGCGCACGGAACGCTGTTACCTTCCCACTGAAGTGGTACCTATTTATCTACTTGCAATTTCTTGCTTTCGAACTGCTAGGTTGGCAGGAGCTGGAACTAGAGACGGGAGCTCACTCCGTCATGTGGCACACTCAGGTCTCGAACTGCTGAACTACCGACCTTCCATAGCCTGCAGTTCAGCATCTTAACCACTTGAGCCACCGCAGCTCATAGAGAAGAGTAAATCTTATTAGCAGCTGCTGGCTATGGAACCTCCAGATACAGAGTTAGTATACTTCTGTTGGGGAAGAACAGTTGCCTTCATCCACTGCCTTTGGGCTAGGGTTGCCAGCCTCCAGGTGGGGCCTGGAGATCTCCCGGAATTACAACTAATGTCCAGACCACAGAGTTCAGTTATCTTGGAGACAATGGCTGCTTTGGAGGGTGGTCTCTATAGCATTATACTCTGCTGAGGTCCCTCCCTCCCAAGCACCACCCTGTCTAGTGTCCAGCCCCAAATTTCCAGGAATTCCCCAGCCCAGAGTTGGCAACCCTATGTGGGGAAAAAAACCCAAGTTTCTGCCTGACCACTGCTGGAATCAGAAGGCTGGACTAGATGGGTGGGCAGTCTGATCCAGCACAGCTGCGTGGAAGTTCTTGTCTATTTTGAGAACACTTCTGCCTCCTTTTGCCTCTCCCCTCCAAAAAATGTCAGTCCGGGTGGGGGGGTAGTTTTTCACAAGGGTAAAAATATTTGGGAAAACGCGCTCCCCCTCAGAGAGAGCGGAACTGAAAAACAGCCTGCGCTCGAAAAAGAAATGTGATGGAGGAGAAAAGAATGAGACACACCACTCTCTGTGTGTTGTATAATGCACACACATATATATTGGCCTGTTCTGCTGTCATGCCAGATGCTAAATAAGAACTGGTATATTTGGGATGATTGATTACGGGAGTGTGGCTCATACATCCCAAACACGGCATTTTAAAAATCACATCTTCTTTTTATTTGTATGGACTGAAAGGATTTTCATATCTTTGCTTCCCCCGTGATTCATCATTCCTAGCAATTGAGTCAGTTATCCACACCGGGCTGATCTATAGAGCCTACGGCTGGTATCATATTGTCCTGGTTTATTAAAAGTCAGGTGTTGCACAGCTCTGCACTTACAAGAATGGCAAAGAGGGAGAGGAAGTAAAAGGAAGAGCCGTGCTGGGGACGGCCTTAACCCACGGCAGGGATGCTCGAGTCCTATAACCGTTCCCTTGTATGGGGGTCCTGGAGCATCAGGTGATAAGGAAGCCACCTTCAGACAATAGCCCATTCAGTCTGAGAATGTGGAGGCAGCCCGAGAAGTCAGAACATGCAAGCGTACATGTAGAACATCAGTGCTGCTTTGGAGATCTGATAAGGACCACAACGGAAGAGGAAAGTCTGAATGTGTGTATGGGGGGATTGGTTCAAATGAACCTCCGATGTGCCCCCAAAGTTCCTATGATTACAGAGAGGGCTGGAGTGCATGCAAGAAATGACAGGATAAATGACAACTGAGGGGTGACAGAGGTTTACAAGATTATGCATGGATTAGAGCAGGTCGAGAAAGAAGTACTTTTCTCCCTTTCTCACAATACAAGACCTCATGGGCACTCAGTGAAATTGCTGAGCAGTTGGGTTAGAATGGATAAAAGGAAGTACTTCTTCACCCATAGAGTGATTAACACATGGAATTCACTGCCACAGGAGGTGGTGGTGGCTACAAGCATGGATGGCTTCAAGTGGGGATTGGATAGACATATGGAGCAGAGGTCCATCAGTGGCTATTAGCTACAAGGACTCTCAGTCTGGGGCAAGTGATGCTCTGTATTCTTGGTATTGGGGAGGGGGCAACAGTGGGAGAGCTTCTAGTGCCCTGGCCCCACTGGTGGACCTCCTGATGGCACCTGGTCTTTTTGGCCACTGTGTTGGACTGCATGGGCCATTGGCCTGATCCAACATTGACTTCTCTTGTGTTCTTATATGTTCTTATGTCCCAAAGTTTTTGTCATATGAATTTCAGAGGTCCAAACAAGCAGGAAATAGCAAATTCGGAATTGATGCATTAGGACTGACATCACTTCAGTTTTTAATTTACAAATTTTGTACACAGTGCTATGCATGCATGGTTTGCCACAGGTTCATTTGCCTATATTTATTATTTATTTATTTAATTTATACCCCGCCCTCCCCGCAAAAGCAGGCTCAGGATGGCTAACATTGGTTTATACATAAATAATTAAAATCCACATAAAATCTTCTAAAAACAGCTCAATTATAAATAATTCATAATAATAATTCATATAAATCTTGTAATAATAATTCATATAAATCTTGTAATAATAATTCATATAAATCTTGTAATACTAATTCATATAAATTATAAACAATTCATGTATGTGTACTGGTGCCTCGAGAAAACATGGCACAAAAGCAATTTGGATGTGGGTCTTATCTTTTTGTTCATCAAGATACTGGGAGCGATGGTGCCGTTTTTTGGTATTTTTGCATTTGTGTGTGTTTGCCCATGCCTGGAAGTCATGGCAACCTCTGGCAACTCCTACTGGGGCATGGAGGATGTTCAGAGAAGTGGCTTGATAGCCTGCCTCTGCTTCCTGACCCTGGAATTCTCTGGAGGTCTCCCATCCGAATACTTGCCAGGGTTGGCCCCGCTTGGCTTCTGAAATCTGATGAGATTGGGCTTGCCTGGGCAGAGGGGTGGTGGTGTTTTATTGATCACTGGTTGCCGGTTCAAATCTCAGCTCAGCCCAGCCACAACTACACTGAACCAAACCATCTATTAGCCAGGCATAGCACTTTATAACTTGCATTACTGGACCAGCGGCAGTGTAAAAGGTAGACAGGGCTACACTGCCCAACAATGCCATCTGGCTTGTAATCTCCACTCCAGCTTCAGGCATCACCTGACTGGGCCTTAGCACATGACAACCAAGGACTAATCGGGATGGCTCAGATTCTATAAAGACCTGGCTTGAAGTTTGCTTCTTCAATCTGGACAGTTTGTCAATCTGTGGACAAACTTGGCCAAACTGAACTTAAATTTGCTTATTAGTAGTATTAGGTAAAGGTTTCCCTTGCTCGAGAGCCAGTTGAATCCGACTCTAGGGGGCAGTGCTCATCTCCATTTCCAAGCCAAAGAGCCAGCGCTGTCTGAAGACATTTCCGTGGTCATGTGGCCAGCATGACTAAATGCTGAGGTGCACAGAATTCTGTTACCTTCCCACTGCAGCGGTACCTATTTATCTACTTGCAATTTCTTGCTTTTGAACTGCTAGGTTGGCAGGAGCTAGGGTCAGAGACAGGAGTTCACTCCATCACATGGCACTCAGGTCTCAAACTGCCAAACTATAGACCTTCCGGTTTCATAAAAATTTGTTTTTACGCATTGTTTATGGAGAGGATGCAGTAAAGTTCCTCAAGGTTTCAGTGTGCTCTATATAAAATTGGCAAATACAAAATCAGGCAATGGAGGAGAGTTCCTGATATAATGGTTCCACTTCATCAATAAGCCCAAGTAATTCAGAATTCCTAGATCTGGGCAGAAATTCAGAAGAGGAGAATCTCATGAGCATCCTTAGAACTGGAGAAAATGCTTTCGTAAACCAGTAGATGAGAATTGGAAAGACTCCTCCACTTCGTCAGAGCAAAGATCCAAAACATGAGCCTGCAGTGCGATGTGACTGTGAAGAAAGCTAATGCAATCTTAAGAAGAGCTTATGTGATTGGCCATTCTACTCACTCTCTGATTGGCCAACATCACCTGAGAAAGGAAACAAAACAGCTGATCTGGAGGGAAAAGAGGTCTTTCACAAATTGGTCTTTGTCTGAAAACTAATGTCTGGAGCAGTAGCCAGCGGGTTTGGCTTCTGAGGGAAGAGACATTTTGGAGTCAGTATTTTCTGACAGGCAATAGTCAGAAAAGTACTTCTACAGAGAGAAGAAGAGAAAACCCATTGTCTTAAATATATTAAAACTGCTCTGAGGGAGAATTCAGATTCACAGTCAGGAGAGCTACAGAATAGTCTTATACAGACAAAGGATACTGGAGAAGGATTTGGCAGAAGGTCTGGGTAGTTAGAGAGAACTCCCATACAAGTCAAATAGTAAAAAAGGAGTTATTGCTTCTTAGGGACTAGGAGAATAACATCCTGCCAGTGAAAGGGGTTGGGAAGAGAACCCTAGTCTGTTATAAAGGGGAGAAGCTTAGACACCCCAGGAGTTAGTGAAAAGCTATAATATCTACAGGAAAACCTAGAACTCTGAAAAAAGAAATGTAGAAACTTTAAGCAGGTGCTGTCGTCCAGACGAAACGTTAATAAGAACTGTGTTAGTGCTGAAATATACTAAACAATGGCTGCAGTCACACAGAACATTAGCCACTTTAGAGAGACGGAAGATAGGCGGAGTTTCTAGGTGCAATCTCACCGGCACATCTGGGAAGCGTAGCGCTCCCGTTGCTCAACCGAGGATTCCCGCCAAAGACGCGCGGCAAAAAACTAGTACCTCGGAGGGCGGGCGCCTGATCGCATTTCCGGTGGAATCCCGTGAAATCCGGCGCCCGCCCATGTCCCGTTGCAAAGAAGGTTTTTTTAAAAAAAAGTCTCCACAGGATGCGCACAAGCACCCAACGGTGCAAGCGCATATTTGGGTTAAAAAAAAACACACACCGTTCGCCACAGCAGCGCCGCTTCTTTGCCGCACCGTCTGATCGGCACTTCCCCGGGCTCCCCACCACCACCACCGGACGTCTGTGGGACGTGTGATTCCACGGCCGCGCGGTAGTTCGTTCCGGGGCAAACAGCCACGCCTCCCCCCCGGGATATCCGGCCCGTGTGACCGGGGCCAATGTACCTCTCAAAGAAAGAACTAGAAAACCTTGAAACAAAACTACAAATACAGTCTCTTGGGTGTTCTAAGAATTCAACTCTGTATATATTAGAAAGTTTTTTACCTCAGCAATCTCAAAACCTTAAATACCCCTGTTGTACACATGTTCCCAGAATAAAATCTTTATTCTGTTTTTGAAAGTTAATTTTCCTCAAGTGCTGTTTCACAAGGGTTTATAAAACAGGGCAGCTCCTGTTTTCCCCTCAAGTTCCTGTACTGGGTCTAAAAACTAAACCAATATCTAAACAAAGTGTTGGACAGTTTCAAGTTTATATCAACAGAGAAGCTATACACACTACTGTAGGGTAATACAGTCACTGAAGGGAACTGAAGATTTGGTGAGAAAAATCTGCCAGACAGTTGGGGAGATACAGAGGTCCGTCATACACTCCTTTGATGTACCTCCTTTCAACAAATCCCACCCTCTTCAGGCACTCCCTCCAAAAATCTCCAGGTATTTCCCTACCCAGAGCTGGGAACCATAGATTGGCTCCAGCCCTACATGGCAGCCATTTTGTAGTAACCCTTGTCCCCCGTTCACAAAATTCAAAAATGCCCATAGGCTGAACAAGACAGACAACCCAGCACTAGTTTTGAGCAGCAGGATTTTTTTTCAGGAATCCAGGGCTACAAGCAAAAAAAAAAATTGTCTGGTTCACATGGCATTTGTGAGAAATCCAGCCAAGAGCAAAACAACACCAAGTGCTAATGCATTCTCTGCTGAGGGGATTGCGGTTGCTTTGCTGTCTCTCACCCCACTGATTCATCTCACCTGCCACAGCGTATTGGACAGCATGACCAATTTCTATAGGAAACAGTGAACAAGGCATTAGACTACTGCCAAAGACGTCAGCCGCTTTTTTTGCATAGTAGGCATTTGGAGAAGCCGCACAGGCTGTGTGTCTTTTTGTCAACAGCGAAATCTCGGGTGGGGGGGGGGGGGGCGGCGGCTAATACCCAGCACAGGGACTGCTGCTAGTTCATCAAAGGATTTGACTCATTTTGTCAAGTGGTTTGAAGAGGAAGGACTGCTCTTGTCAGAGTAGTTTTATTCCAAAGTCTGAATCATGTTGGTATAACTGCAAAGGGGCACTTGGCTTTTTGCCAGCAAAGCTGGTCCTTGGGGTGATACAGTTCTCCCTTCACGTTCATCAGTATCGTTGTCACTGAAAGGGAGGGAGGGCAATGAATGACCTCAGCACATGCCGAGATGGGGGGAGCCCAGTGTGTTGTGGCGGTGGTCAGAGTGCTGGGCTTGGATCTGGGAGGCCCAGGTTCAAATCCTGGCTCTGGCGTGATGGAACCTTGCTGGGTGACCTCAGGCCAGTCAAATACTCTCCGACTAATCTACTTCATAGTGTTGCTGTGAGGATAAAATGGCAGAGAGTGGAACAATGTAAGCTGCTTTCGGTCCCAAACAGGGATAAGGGTGGGGTAGAAATGAAGAAAGTAAATAAATAAATAAATAGTTCTATACAACAGAAACCCAGTGTACAGCTATACAATCATGCCAAGAGTACAGAGTTTTGTCCATACGAATCCTCTCATCAGTAATTTTGAGGGGTGAGACATATTGATTGAGGAGAAGACGTTTCATATGCATCATCTGTTGGGGTTGCGTAAGACCCAGATTGGTGGAGGGGGCTGCCTACTCCACAGTGTTGTGGAAGGAGAATCATTGGCTGGAATGTCCTGGATTGCTTGTAGTAAACAGGCTTTCAATACAGCTGGTGATAAAGCATTTGGCTAGATTCCAGAAAATGGAGAATACTCTGACCATTCATTTGATGGTGAAGGAGGCCGTCCATAGACCAGTAAGTTAGCTTGGCCTAAGGAACTGAGACCGTGGGTGATTTTGTATTGACTTTTCCCTCCGTTGTTTTACGAAACCCATGTTGGAACAGAAATTCCCCTCTGCATTGCATGCTGTTTTCATTTCCTTTGTTCATCGGATTTTATGGTACCCTCCACACTGCATGCTGCTTTCGCTTTATTTGGTCACCGGGTTTTCTGGTATGCTCTACATAGATTTATGGCCATTCAAGGATGACTTTGCAGTCAGTATGGCGTTGCCCCGAGGTATTTAAATGTGGTTTTGACCTGCACTTTCCTCTCCCAGTTGAGAAAATGTGCAGTGAATGTTAGATGCAGAACCACCCAGTACCATTCCCTCTCCTTGGGACTCACTCAGCTCACTGACTCAGAGTTTAATGTCTAAGGGCAAGGATCTGGTACATCTCCAGGTGCTTGTTGGTAGGTACTTGGTTGAGATAGAAGAACATGAGTGGTATCTGCCTCAGCACATAGTGTTGCCAACCTCCAGGTGAGGGGGTTGGTGTCATCTGGAATTACAACTGATCTTCAGACTACAGAGATCAGTTTCCCCGGAGAAAATGTACTCTATGGCATCACATCCCTGCTAAGCTCTCTCCACTCCCCAAACTCCAGCATCTCCAGGCAACCCCCCTCCCAACCAGTGTTCCCTCTAAGCTGAGTTAGTGTGAGCTAGCTCACAGTTTTTTAGCCTCTGACTCACACATTTTTGTCTTAGCTTGGGAAGGATGGCTCCAGAGCAAACTAATTTATGCAGTAGTCAAATCGCTCGCTCACAACTTTAATGCAAGTAGCTCACAGAGTCGAATTTTTGCTCACAAGACTTCACAGCTTAAAGGATGCATTGCTCCCAATTCCCAGGAATTTTGCAATCCAGACTTGGCAAACCTAAGATTTATTCTGCCTGATGCAGTTGCTTTGTGTATTAAACAAATGTTGGCCATTTATTACTCAGCAATGTCCATTTCTTTGTATCTGGTGACCCTTATCAGAAGTTCATGCATCTCCCTGCAGGAGGAAATGCAAAAGTACTACTGTGGGTATTACGGATTTCACAGCAAGGCCATCGGTAACTGTAGGGTAAGAACTTTGAACTGGGAACCAGAGCTAAACAAACTAGATATTATTGTTGGCTAGGTTGAGTTCCAGTTAACCCTGGAAGCCTTTCTACTCTTTCTAGGTCAGTGTGTTAGAGAATGAACTTGATATTTTGATTTATGAACTATATTTATTGCTACACACAATGGACTGTGCACACACACACATAGGCTCAGAGAACTGTACATTCCAAGTCACCTGTTGTGATGCAACACATAGAAGGTGCCTGCACAAGCCTTACATGTAAATAAGGTTTCAGCTACACAGTTACCAGCCTGGTGAAGAAGCACACACCTCCATTATTGTGAGCAGTAAGAAACAACAGCTTTGAGAAGAGACAGCCCCCATTGCAGAAATAGTTGTAGTCACTTAGGACACATCACTACGTGCTTTGGAATTTCATGCCAAATGGACATTTGGTTTACAATGGAATGGCCAGCTTCATCTACACTACAATGAAGCATCCTGACACCAAGGTTTTCACACCTGCCCAGCTGCCCTTCTTTGAGTAAGGTTTTAGGTTTCAATATTGGCCACTCCTGTTAGGTAACCACCCCTCCCTACATGCAACCAATAGGATTGTTTTTGGGACAGACTAACAGGGAGGTGGGCCAGGAGGTTGGCACGGCCACCACCCACCTCCTGGATCCCCTGATAAAAGAAGAGAACCAGTCACATGGTTTCTCTCTCTCTCCTACTTGATCAACTAGCATCTCCCTCGCAACAACCCATGTCTGCTTTTAACCCCTCTTAAGTCCCCCTTGCTATCCCCAACCCTTGCCTCCACTGCCCACACATTCTGGCTGGTTCTGGTCGTGTGTGAATTCCCTTAGTTTTCTATTTCTTCCCATCCATTCTTCATTGGAACAACCAAGCTGCGAAGACAGATAAGTATTGCCCAGCATCACCCTACCTGCTAATGCAACAGTGCTTATTTTAATACTGTATTTCTAAGGAACTTGATTGAATGTGTGAGTGCATCAGTATCGTTTGTATGTGATATATTTTCTTAAGTAAAAGACATTTATTTTAACTACAACAGCCTTGAACTTCTTTACTGGTAACCCTTGGTGGGAACAGGACCTTGGTATAGTTGGCAAGGACCCATTTATAAATTGTCAATTGCTGTAAATAAAGCAATTTGGCTAACAAGTGGCTTGGGTTGCCAACTTTCATTTGGGGCCTGGAGATCTCTTGGAATTATAACTAACCTCAAGACTACAGAGATCAGTTCCCCTGGAGAAAATGACTGCTTTGGATGGTGGACTCTATGGCATTATAACCCACTGAGGTCCTTCCTTTCCCCAAACCCCACCTTCCAGGCATTTCCCAACAGGAAGTGGCACCCTATCAGTGGCCATCCTTGGTGGGCAGTGCCAAACCTATGACCACTGCACAAAGAACACTGCAGCCCTGATGGCTCACCATATGCAACTGGTTATAGCATGGCAACTCCTACCAATGGAGCAAGAGTAGGGTTGCCAAATGAATTTTGGCCGGGAGCGGGGGGCTCCCGGCCGGCGTCTAACTCGTGCGTGCATCAAAGAGTTTCCACCTCAAATGGCGTGGCCCCGCCCCCAGTGTGCGACATCACTTCCGGGTGACGCACGCGTGGGGTGTCACGGCAGGGCCAGGGGGCATGACGCAAGCAAGCCAAAGTCCAGGAGCAGTCCAAGATCAAGCCGAGCAATCAGGCAGCAAGGTTCAAACAGGTTTAAATCACAGTCCAAATGCAGGGTCAGACATACCAGAGTTTCAAGTCCATAAATCACAACGATACCAGAGGAGTCCGAGATGAAAGCAGGGTCAACGAAGCCGAGGGTCAAAAGCCGAGGATCAAGCTGATAAGAATTCCACAAGGTCTGGAGCAGAGATACAAGGATTCAGGTCCTGTCAAATGACGTTTGCCAGCACAAATGACTGCCAGCAACAGACTTGGAGATATACAGTGCTAGCTAATTAGCTCATTAGCTAGCAGGGAGCGAGGTCAAGATCCTGTCAATATTCAGGGCTAAGAGATCTTCTGGCACGCATGCGTGCGTTCTGTCTTCGCTCTCTCAGCTGTTGTTTCCGTACATTCCGGAGCCTGGTTACAGGTGGTGGTGAGTCTGATGACGAATTACTGGGATGCAGCAGAGACTGATCCCTTGCAGGTGTTCCCTGGGAGGCTCTATCCTCCTCACCACTTAGATAGCTTTCTGCTACAGGATCCAGTCTTTGCCTCTCTGCTGCAGTACTGTCCTCAGGAGCCTGTAATTCCACAGGCTCCTGGCTGGCAGGTGCCTCCTCAGGGGCATCAGCAAGGGCAGGCATGACATCAGCAGGGGCAGGCATGACACTATCCCCCCCTCAGGCCCCCCCTCATCGAAAGGGCCAGGCTTGTCCGGGTAGGCCGTATGGAAGCACCGGACCAACTCCGGGGTGTGCAGGTGAGAGGCAGGTTCCCAGGATCGATCGTCAGGACCATAGCCCTTCCAGTCCACCAAGTACTGCAGGACACCCCTATGAAGGCGGGAATCGAGGACCTGCTGCACCTCGTATTCCTCCTCGTCATCGATCATGACAGGAGGTGGGGGTG
>NW_015160889.1:76796-79181 GCF_001447785.1 Gekko japonicus | reverse complement strand
TATATCCCTAATTGGCTGCGAATGGGGTGGCTTGGATGGACGAGTGCACCGCGTTATTGTAGGCGAACTCGGCCAAAGGTAACAAGGAGTACCAGTTGTCTTGTTGGTACGTGGTATAACAGCGGAGATATTGTTCAAGAGTGGCATTCGTTCTCTCCGTCTGGCCGTCGGTTTGGGGATGGTACGCGGATGACAGGTGAACCTCCGTCCCCAGTCCCTGGTGCAATGCCTGCCAGAAGCGGGAAGAGAATTGTGGGCCTCGATCTGATATGATCTGTGCTGGGGCCCCATGTAGCCGGAAGATGTGATGGAGGTAGAGCTGGGCAGTTTCCGGCCCGGTGGGGATTTTCGGACAAGGAACGAAGTGCGCCATCTTTGTGAGGAGATCCACCACCACAAAGATACAAGAATGTCCGTGTGAGCGGGGAAGATCGACGATGAAGTCCATCGAGATGATTTCCCAAGGGCTCGATGGGACAGGGAGCGGACGAAGGAGGCCGGAGGGCTTGGCAGGAACCTCCTTGGCCCGGCGGCAGACATCACACGTGCTCACATACCGGTCAACGTCGGCCCGAACCCGGGGCCACCAAAAGTCTCGGGTGAGCAGATGAGCGGTTTTGTGTTGCCCGAAGTGTCCGGCTGGAGGTGCATCGTGGGTGAGGCGCAGGATGCGGGCTCGCAGGGGTCCGGGAGGAACATAGACCCGGTCCCGATGATAGAGTACGCCGTCTTTGACCGTTAGGTCTTTGGAATCCCCTTGTTGTACCTCCTGAAGGCGTTGTTGAGCCCAAGGGTCTGTAGCCTGACTGGCCCGAATGTCCTCAGCGAGGGATGCAGGTTCGGGAGCTGCGGCGAAGACGTTAGGTGGTAGGATACTGGTGTCGGGTGCTTCCGTTTTCGGCGTTGGGGTATATTCCGGTTTGCGGGACAGAGCGTCGGCTTTTTGGTTTTGCGTCTGTGGAATGTAGGAAATCGTGAAGTTGAACCGCGAGAAAAAGAGGGACCAACGAATCTGGCGCTGGTTCAACCGGCGAGTGGTTTGGAGGTGCTCCAAGTTGCGATGGTCTGTGAGTACCTGTACTGGATGACGGGCCCCTTCGAGGTGATGACGCCAAACCTCGAAGGCGGTCTTGATGGCCAGTAACTCTCTTTCCCAGATGGTGTAGTTCTGTTCGGCTGAGGAGAGTTGCCGGGAGTAATAGGCACAGGGTTGCAACGGCTGAGAGGGATCCGCTCTCTGGGATAGAACGGCCCCTAAGGCCACACTAGAGGCATCAGCTTCCACTACAAAAGGAAGGTTCGGGTCAGGGTATCGCAGGAGGGGGCCGGTCGCAAAACGTTGCTTCAAAATGGCGAAGGCTTGGTCAGCTTCCGGGGTCCATCGGAAGGGTTCCTTCAGGCGAAGGAGACGGGTCAGAGGCTTGGTGAGGTCGGCATAGGCGGGTATAAATTGGCGGTAGTAGTTGGAGAACCCCAGGAGGCGTTGAACGTCCTTCCGGTTTTGGGGAGGCTGCGATTGGAGAATGGCATCCACCTTCTTGGGGTCCATCAGCGTGCCTTCAGGGGAGATAATATGCCCCAGGAACTCAACAGAACGACGATGAAACTCATACTTTTCTAGTTTCGCATAGAGTCCATGGGTGCGCAGGCGGTGCAACACTTGCCTTACGTGGTCGATGTGCGGTGCAACACTTGCCTTACGTGGTCAATGTGTTGAGGCACGGTGGCGGAAAAGATCAGGATGTCATCTAAATAAATTACCACGAAGCGGTCGAGGAGGTCACGGAAGATGTCATTCATAAAGCGTTGGAACACTGCAGGGGCGTTGGTCAAGCCAAAGGGCATGACCAAGTGCTCATATTGGCCATAGCGGGTACCAAAGGCGGTCTTCCATTCATCTCCTGCCTTGATTCTCACCAGGTTGTAGGCGCCACGCAGGTCTAGCTTTGTGTAGATTTGAGCTCCCCGCAAACGGTCCATGAGCTCAGGGATCAACGGGAGGGGGTACCTATCCCGTATGGTGATTTTGTTCAGGGCCCTGTAGTCATTGCAGAGCCTGAGGTCTCCTGTCTTCTTTTTCACAAACAGGACTGGGGAGGACAGGGGAGACGTAGAGGGCCGAATAAACCCTCTGGCCAGATTTTTGTCCAAATAGTCCCTCAGCGCAGCCAGCTCCGGTTCTTCCATTGGGTATAGGTGGCCTGTGGGTAACGGAGCGTCTGGGATGAGGTTGATGGTGCAGTCGTAGGGCTGATGCGGGGGTAGTTGATCTGCCTCCTTTTCGTCAAAGACATCTGCATAGTCCTGATAGGTGGCAGGTAAAGCGGGAGCCGCAGTGCCCAGCAGCAAAGCAGCTGGTGATGGTTCTGGCGATGGTGCTGAAGA
>NW_015160889.1:20501-76667 GCF_001447785.1 Gekko japonicus | reverse complement strand
ATCCTCACCAGGTCGAAAGTTATTTGTTCCTGGTGCTGCTGTATCCACAAGGTGAGTGGCTGGGTTTCTTGGACGACGGGTCCGGAGCGGAGCAGGCGTCCATCAATGGCTTCTACAAGCGCTGGGGTTGCCTTCTCTTGAAGGGGAACGCCGTGTTCTTTGGCAAAAAGAATGTCCATGAAACAACAGGCGGCCCCTGAGTCCAACATGGCGTGGATGAAGAGCCAGCGGTTGTCTGGGAGTTGCAACCGCACTGGCACCAGGAAGGGAGTCTGTGGTGAGTATGGAGTACTGGAGGACCCCAGGATAGGCCCCAAACCGGGGGGTCCGGTCAGGCTTGGGGCTGCTCTTTTACCGGTGGAGCCGGTTGGGTTGAGCGCTTCTGCTTGGCGGGGCAGCTGGAAGCAAAATGCCCGGCTTCTCCACAATACAGACACAACTGTTGAGTGCGCCGTCTCAGCTTCTCCTCAGAAGTAAGGCGGGGCCGAGCGGTGCCAAGTTGCATGGGCTCTGTGCCTGCAGGAGGTGGAGAGGAGCCAGGGGAGGAAGGCCGGTGGAAGGTCTGAAGGGTTCTGCTGGGGAAGGCGAGAGCCTTTTTTCTGTTTTGGCGGCGGCTCTGTAACCTCCCATCAATGCGGAGACAGAGATGGATGAGGGCTTGTAAAGTGTCAGGGCGTTCACTGCGTGCAAGTTCATCTAGAATTTCGTCAGACAGCCCTTCAGTATACTGGTCAATAAACGCTGCCTCATTCCATGTCAGGTCTTGAGCCAGCAGCTGGAACTCATTGGTGTACTGAGCGACAGAGGTTTTATGCTGAGTAAGAGCCCTTATTTTGCGGTTAGCTGTTTCAGCTTTCACAGGATTGGCATAAGCAGCGGCAAAATGAGCCTTGAAAGCCTGGAAGTCAGATAGTAAGGGAGAATTCCCCACCAGCAAGGGCGTGGCCCATTTGGCAGCTTGCCCTTTAAGGAGGCTTAAAATGAAACAAACTTTAGCCTTCTCAGAAACAAAGTCCCGAGCCCTGAGCTCAATATACAGATTACATTGGGCAAGGAATGCCTGGAACTCATCAACATTCCCACCGAAACGATCAGGAGGATTTATTGGGCAACGTGGGGGAGGTGTACCAGCATTTGCTACAGCAACAGCATTTGTAGCAGCCTGTTGTTGCAAAGCAATCACAGCTTGAGTTAAGTGCTGTACCTGTGCTAGCATTTCCTCCATGGGGTCCACACCTCCGGTTGCTCCGTCTTCCATGGTGGGGATGTGTGAGCGTTGTGGGTGCTGGCAATCTGTCACGGCAGAGCAATCAGGCAGCAAGGTTCAAACAGGTTTAAATCACAGTCCAAATGCAGGGTCAGACATACCAGAGTTTCAAGTCCATAAATCACAACGATACCAGAGGAGTCCGAGATGAAAGCATGGTCAACGAGGCCGAGGGTCAAAAGCCGAGGATCAAGCCGATAAGAATTCCACAAGGTCTGGAGCAGAGATACAAGGATTCAGGTCCTGTCAAACGACGTTTGCCAGCACAAATGACTGCCAGCAACAGACTTGGAGATATACAGTGCTAGCTAATTAGCTCATTAGCTAGCAGGGAGCGAGGTCAAGATCCTGTCAATATTCAGGGCTAAGAGATCTTCTGGCATGCATGCATGCGTTCTGTCTTCGCTCTCTCAGCTGTTGTCTCCGTACATTCCGGAGCCTGGTTACAGGTGGTGGTGAGTTGATGACGAATTACTGGGATGCAGCAGAGACTGATCCCTTGCAGGTGTTCCCTGGGAGGCTCTATCCTCCTCACCACTTAGATAGCTTTCTGCTACAGGATCCAGTCTTTGCCTCTCTGCTGCAGTACTGTCCTCAGGAGCCTGTAATTCCACAGGCTCCTGGCTGGCAGGTACCTCCTTAGGGGCATCAGCAAGGGCAGGCATGACATCAGCAGGGGCAGGCATGACACGGGGGTGGGGTTTCCCCCGGGCAAAATTCCGCGCAGGGTGGAAGTCGGGCCTTGAAAGCGGGGGGAAATCCGCCCCCCGGGGCAATTTGGGAACCCTAAGCAAGAGGGAAACAGGAAGTGTGCGGCAATGCATTTCCTGTTTGCTCCTGCAACTCCGCATATTATTGACTATGCATTCTCATAGAAATTAAAGAGCAATCTACAGCAAAGATTCAGATACCTCCTAAAAACGTAATGCAACTTTTTGCTAATGTGGGTCAAAAATACGTTCTTTCTAAGCAACCCCTCCCCACTAGAAATCTCCCCTGTCCTTCACAGTTTGGAACTCTCTGAGGCTAGGAAAACAGAAGATAAAGGGATCTAGCCAAAGAAGCCCAAGCTTTTAAGATCACAAATCTAAAGACAGATCAAGAAGAAAGCAAAACTCCCTGTAGTATTTTGTTTAATGTTTTTCCAATTTTAAGCCATTTATTTGGCAAACAGCCTCAGCTCACCATGAATTAAAGAATTTTGCATGTCGTGCCAAACGTTTGAAGGTTCCCAAGCACCACACAGGAGAAAGAGCATCTTAATGATAAACTTGGCTGGCTCCCGACAGTGTGGGCAAAAGGCACTTCTGCCTCCCCAACTAATTCTTTTTTTTATTGTTGCTATCCACATTTCATTCCTAATGCATCTATTTTGCATCTGTCTGACAAAGAATTCTGGGGATTTTCTCAGATCTCCCTACTGACTCAAGCCCCTCAGGGTTCTGTCTATACTCTTCAAAGTTGTTATTGTTGTGATGCTTAGCATTCACATGTCTAGCATGAAAATTCTCCATTGTGGTTACCCCCAAATGCAGCAATGCCATCCTGCTGCCCCCCCCATTTATTTATGTTGTTGAAGGGGTGCAGAACTAGATAATGTGTGTGTGTGTGTGTTAAGTGCCCTCAAATTGCTTAAGACTCACGGTGACCCTATGAATTAATGACCTCCAAAATGTCCTATCGTTAGCAGTTTGGTGTAGTGGTTAAGTGCACGGACTCTAATCTGGGAGAACCGGGTTTGATTCCCCATTCCTCCACTTGCACCTGCTGATGTGACCTTGGGCAAGCCATAGTTCTGTCTGAGCTGTCCTTGAAAAAGAGCAGTTTGTGTCAGAGCTCTCTCAGCCCCACCCACCTCACAGGGTGTCTGTTGTGGGGAGGGGAAGGGAAAGGAGTTTGTAAGCCGCTCTGAGACTCCAAGTGAAGGGCGGGGTATAAATCCAATCTCTTCTTCTTCTTCTTGCTCGGGTCTTGCAAACTGAGGGCCACAGCTTCTTCAGTTGAGTCAGTCCATCTCATGTTGGGCCTTCCTCCTTTCCTGCTGCCTTCCACTTTTCCTAGCATTATTGTCTTTTTATTGTTTTGTTTTATTTTAATTATTTTATTATTTTATTTATTTATTTATTATTTATTATGAGACTCATTATTGTCTCATAATGTGACCAAATCACAATAGCCCCAGCAGGGCTTTTTTGGTAGAAGAAGCCCAGCAGAAACTCATTCGCATATTAGGCCACACCCCATGCCTTCCCTTGGCTTGCCTGGGCAAGCCCCCCCTTGAAGGGGAGGGAAGGCAGTTTAAACTGCCTTCCCTTGGCTTGCCCGGACACCCCGCGGCTGCAGGGAGCCCAGGCAAGCCGGCCCTTGGAGTAGCCGGGGGGGGTCGCTCTCCAGGCCTTCCCTCTGTATCCACACATGCAGAGGTTTTGGCTGTAGTGGGCATAGCCAACGCTGAAGCCAGCCGGAACTCCGTTCCTGTGCGTTCCTGCCCAAAAATAGCCCTGAGCCCCAGTTTGGTCATTTTAGCTTTTAGGGAGAGTTCAGGCTTGATTTGATCGAGAACCCACTTCTTTGTCTTTTTGGCAGTCCAGGGTATCCGTAAAACTCTCCTTCGGTATCACATTCCAAAGGAATCTACTTTCTTCCTGTCAGCTTTCATCATTGTCCAACTTTCCCACCCATACCTAGTGATGGGGAATACTATGGCATGAATTATCTTGGTCTTGGCCACCAGTGACACACCCTTACGCTTAAGGGTCTTTTCTAGCTCCTTCGTGGCTGCCCTTCCCAGTCTCCCTCTCCCTCTGATTTCTTGATTGCAGTCTCCCTTTTTTATTGACAATGGAGCCAAGGAATAGCAGATCTTGAACAGTTTCAATTTTTTTCATCGTCAACCTCAAAAGTTGTGTAATTCCCCAGTAGCCATTATTTTTGTCTCCTTGCTGTTCAGCTGTAATCCTGTTTTGGCACTTTCTGTTTTGACCTTTGTCAGCAGTCGCTTCAAGTATTCACTGTTTTATTTCGGTAATGATGATGGATCCATGAGTCAAACTTATAAAAGCCGACCAAATCTAAAGACGAATCAGGAATAAAGAGAACCTCCATGTAATATCGTGGACACTAGTAAAAGGTCAACATCATTGAGCCTCTGTTGAGGCCTAGAGCCTGGTAAATGTCCATCACCTACCAACTATTCTAGGCTCATCTGCTCCCAGCAAATATGGGCAATTGGGCACACCTTTGATGCAGCTGAAATCTCTGGGGTAATGTCCCATTTCCTGCCACAAGTGGTGCCTGGAAAGAGCATGGCATGACTCTTATGCGCCTCTGTTAAAGGGGCATAGTTATCAAGTTTCAGGAAAGACCATCTATTTGTGGGGGATCTCAGTAACCTGCTCCCAGAGTACTGGGGAAAGTAGACCCATTGGCCCATCCAGTCTAATAATAATAATAATGCTTTTGATTTATTAATCACTTTCCCCACAAGTGGGATCAAAGTGATTTACAGTTACTCTTTAGACAGGGGACTAACAATGTTTCATAGGGGATAGGGAAGAAAACATATAATTCATTTAATTGCACACGCTGTAACTGCACGGTGGAAATGTTTCTGGCTTGGCTCAGTCATGTTCCGAATGGCTGCGTCGACCGGCTTGATGACGTTAGGGCTTCAGGACCCGTATGTCGTGTCGCCACACTGCCACCGCCTGGCCGGAGCATCCCACTGCAGGGATTTTTTGTAGCCGGGTAGATTCTTCCGCCTTCCAGATCCTGGACAAGGACGTCCCCAACCAACAGCTAACACCTTCCCAGAGGGGAGGCTCTAAGGAGTGATTCCCATTTTATCTACTCATCGAGGCTTTCGAATTGCTGGGTGGACGATGAGCTGGGGACAACAGGCTGGCTGCTCACACCAGCGCAGGGCTCGAACTAACACTGAGGTTCTGTATAGTAGTAAAACCTGTAGATTCAATTGCAGGGTCAGCCCTGGAGCTCAGTGGCAGACCACGTGTTATGAATATACAAGGTCTTAGGTTCATACTTCAGGATCTCAGGTAACAAATCCTAGACAGACCCTTCTCCACCAGATATTCTGGTAGCATTGCCAGTTCAAGGTTGGTAAATTCCTGGAGATCTGGGGGTGGAGCCTTGGGAGGGCAAGGTTTGGGGAGGGGAAGGAAAGATCCTCAGCCAAGGCATAATTCCTCAGAGTCCACCCTCCAAAGCAGTCATTTTCTCTAGGGGAATTGATCTTCATTGTCCAGGCTTCAGTTGTAATTCCAGGAGATCTCCAGGCTCCACCTGGAAGTTGGCAACCCTGCATCCCAAAGAGCTGCTACCATTCAGAGCAGGCAGTCTAAGCTTGGACAATCAATGGAATGACTCAGTATAAGGCAGCTTTACATGTTCATGTGACTACAATCCACAAAGGGGTAGTGATAGCAAATTTTCTACCTTCCCCGAACCCTGGGAAGATTTTTGCCTTTCCTAAGCGAAGTGAGCAGCCTCTCTCCATCACGCTACGCCCGGCGTGTGGAGGAACCCCAATGCACAAACAACTCCCTCTCCTCCTGGCTCTCTCCACCACTTCTAATTAGGTCATTTATTCTTAAATTAGCAACGGCGGTGCCAAAGCCCATCATACTACAATTACTCCTGCCGAGCAAAGGAGGGAAGAGTGAAGGGGGCTTGGTGGCCGAGTTGGAGGCGCCCTCACTCATTAGCTGCCTGTGTGTTTGACGTATCAGCTCACGTTTGCTACTTCTGCTGCCCACTCAGTGGAGGTCTCGCACTCACCACTCGCTGGGAACATTATTCTCCGGCGGTCGCCCGCTTTAGACCATTTTCCCTTTGCTTTCCTTCCATCTCTGACATGTGTGTGGCAATTACCTTAAGTGAGCCTTCTAAACAGAGAAGGAAGGAGAAAGGCAGTCCCTGCCTTTATGGCTGATTCCTGGTCAGCCATTGGACGCGCCGGAGCAAAGGGCCCCCTCCTTCCAAGCACTCGATTGTCTCTTTCTCCCATTCTTTCTCTCTCTCTTTTCAAAAGCAAGACACAGAAGGGAGTTTCAAGGACCTTTTGGGGAAATTATGATTAGATACGAGGAGGCTTAGGGCTGTTTCCATGGTGATATGGGCTTTGGGGGGCACCCCGATCACTGCTGCAAAATGGAGCGTTTTTGTTTCTCAGACCACGTTTGCTTATTTCTGAGACTCAGCTTTAGAGAAGAGCATAATAAGGGCAGTAATAACAGACTGGCAGTGCCTCGTAGAGGCAATAGGCAGACGAAAGCAGGAGACCCGAAACAGAGCATAGTGTCTGGAAATAGAAATGTGAGCCATGGTGGTGTCATGGTTTAAGTGTCAGGCCAGGACTGGAGAGAACCAGCTTCAAACCCTCACTGTGCCATGAAGTGCATTGGGTGGCCATGGGTCAATTGCAGAATAGTGTTGTCGGGCTGCTGCCTGCAACCCATGGGAGCAACTTGGGGGTACGTTTTTGTAGAATGCTAGAGCATCCCATGCCCTGACTTGGATGTCCCAGGCTAGCCCAATCTCACCAGAGCTCAGAAGCTAAGCAGGTCAGCCCCGGTTAGTATTTGGATGAGAGACCACCACGGCAGTCCTACACGGAGGCAAGCAATGGCAAACCACCTCTGGACATCTTGAAAACCCTAACAGGGATGCAGTAAGTCAGCTATGACTTCACTTTCCACCACTATCAAAGCATTCCATTCCACTTCTGGTTTAGACTGGAAGTAACGTGGGTGAGCTGGTATAACAATTGTGTTCCAGGCATTTTCTTCCCCCCTTCCAAATTCCTCCTGCCCATGCCTGAAACACTGGCCCACCCATTATGCTTTTCAGTATGATTTGTAAGCTGCCTTGAGTCACAGGAAAAGGGGTATATAAATATTTGAATAAATAAGTAATTTGGACAGGTTGATGACATAAGAACATAAGAGATGCCAATGTTGGTTCAGGCCAAAGGCCCATCCAGTCCAACACTCTGTATCACACAGTGGCCAAAAATACCAGTGCCATCAGGAGGTCCACCAGTGGGGCCAGGACATTAGAAGCCCTCCCACTGTTGACCCCCCCAAGCACCAAGAAGACAGAGCATTACTTGCCCCAGATGGACCTCTGCTCCATATGCTTATTTAATTCCCCTTTGAAGCTGTCTATGCTTGTAGCCGTCACCACTTCCTGTGGCAGTGAATTCCATGTGTTAATCACTCTTTGGGTGAAGAAGTACTTCCTTTTATCCGTTCTAAGCCAGCAATTTCATGGAGTGCCCACGAGTTCTTGTATTGTGAGAAAGGGAGAAAAGTACCTCTTTCTCTACCAGTTCTTTCCCATGCATAATCTTATAAACCTCAATCATGTCACCACACTTGCCCATCCTTGACAGATCCCTTTGGAGTGCCTCACAATCCTCACTGGTTTTCACCACCCTGAACAACTTCGTATCATCCACAAATTTAGCCACTTCACTGCTTCCTCCCAACTCCAAATAATTAATAAGTTAAAAAGCAGTGGACCAAGTACTGATCCCTGCGGTACCCCACTGCTTACCACCCTCCACTGAGAGAATTGCCCATTTATACTCACTCTCTGTTTTCTATTAATTAGCCAGTTTTTGATCCATAAAAGGACTTATCCTTTTATCCCATGATTTTTGAGCTTACTTAGGAGCCTTCGATGAGGAACTTTATCAAAAGCTTTCTGGAAGTCAAGGTAAACAATATCTATTGGATTCCCCCTTGTCCACATGTTTGTTCACCCCCTCAAAGAACACTAACAGGTTAGTGAGACACGATCTTCCCTTACAGAACCCATGCTGACTCTGATAAAATTTCCCCCCCCCCCAAGTGCTGATATGTTTGCTAAGGCTCATCGCAGGGCAACAGTCCAAGATCAGGTCTACCAATACAGTGGAATGGGGCAAGCAGACCTGTTCTCTGGAGGCCTGGTGTACCAACATAGTGGAAAGGGGAGGTTGGACCTGTTCTCCGAAGGCTTGGTCTAACCCCATTGGGGACATCATTTTCTGTAATGAAATTTGACTTGATTCTGTTTACTCTTATAATGTTTAAATTATTCTTAAAATATAGTTTAAATATAGTTTAAAGGAATTCATTCTGAGATCTGTACAAGGTCATGGAAATAATCTAAACAAACTAATTTATCAAATGTAGACTCGCTCACAACTTTAATGCTACTAGCTTTTTTCACTCATGAGGTAGAATTTTTGCTCACAACACTGTGGTGCTTAGAAAGAACACGAGCTTGACACGGTTGGGGGAGGGTGCTGGAATGAATCTCTTAAACAGAACTCTGAACTGGAAGGCCTCATGCTGCTGAACAAACACTGTTTCTCCTGTTCTGGCTGTCTGGCCGGGCTTGTTGCTGTCTCAGTTCTTGAGGTTTCTGGGAGGCTGTGCTTTCCTCCCAGCGTCCCTCTGAATGCACTGATTCTCCAAGGTACTCGTGTGTGGCAGGTTCTGCAGGAGGTGAGGATATCCTCCTGGCCAGAACGAGGCAAGACCAGCTCTTCACTCTGTACTGAGGTGGGATTTACAAACACCAAGTTAAGTGTCTCTCAAAACTCTTTTATATCTCAGAACGCAATGTTCCCTCTAAGCTGTGGAGTCTTGTGAGCAAAAATCCTACTTTGTGAGCTCCTGGCATTAAAGTTGTGAGCGAGCGATTTGGCTGCTGCATGAATTAGTTTGCTCTGGAACCATCCTTCCTGAGCTGAGACAAAAATGTGTGAGGCAGAGGCTAAAAAACTGTGAGCTAGCTCACACCAACTCAGCTTAGAGGGAACGCTGCTCAGAAGTACCCTTTTTTTTGCCTCCCCTAATAACATCTGCAAAAACCACCCATAAAAATGAAGGTTTATCTTCTGCCAGTTTTCCCTGTTTGTTGTTTTATTGGTGCTTCGCCGCCCATTAAAGAAGGGAGGGTGAAATCCTTCTCACAGCCTCTGCTTGCATAAAACATGATGCTGTATGCTGCACAATGCAAGAATACATTACATAAATTTCCCTTTGATATCCAGCATGTTTTCTGCTGTAATGGAATGTGAGCAGAATAGCTCCTCCCCCCGATCAGGAAGATAACACATGCTGCCCATCCTCAATTTGGACAGATGTCTACAGGCCTTTGAGCAGAGCTAAGTGCCAAAAAAAAAAAAAGTAAGAAGGTCTTTTGATGATTGTCTTTTAAGAGAAATGGATTAGGCTTCAAAGCCCGAAGCAATACTATTTAGAACAATGAAGCCTAGGGGTAAGGATGCTTCCAAATTTCTCCCTGTCCAGAAATCTCTCCGGATTTTGAAGATATGAATTACCTGGTTTATTTCTAAAGTGGTACTGATATGCACTGAATCCTCCATGAACTTTTCTACAAAGCACTTTTTATGCCCAATCTGACCCAGCATTTGTTTCCGTAAAGTCAGGCACAACCCCCAAGCACATTAGCAATGCACATTTATCCATTGATGAAAATGCTATGCAAAGCCATTTCAATGTGATCACAGACCAAATTCATCATGAATTTCCTTGCACATTATTTTGCTGACGTGCATGTGTGCATTGACAATACCCCAAAGCTATCTCGATGCATTGCATGATTGTTATCAACATTCTTTCTGTGTAGTGTTTTACCAGTGTGCATTGCTAAAGCACCAGATAAAAACAAATTTGATGTAGTCAGAATGATTGTATCAAAAGTGCTCTTTTATTCAGCTGTGATCTTTCGATGTGCACGTGTGCATCAGTAATCTAGAGAGAGCAATAAGATTAATAATTATTATTCATTCATTTGGGGATGTTTAACCTGCTTTTCTCCATTCAATGTGGACTCAAAGTAGTTTACAATAGGGAAAAACCAACGAACCATCAGATGCAACAAATTTACCTGTTGTAGAAAGACTAATCCCGATAGGAGGGGGAAGAGATGGGAGTAGGACAGGTGGCAAAAGCTCTGTTCCTGATGGCAACAATGTCATGCCAGGCCATGGGTAGGATGTATTAATGGTGCAATCCTAAACAGAGTTATGCTGCAAGGGAATGACAAACTCTGCTTCTCCTTTGCCTTAAAAGCCCCTGCTGGGGGTGCCCATAAATCAGCTGCAACTTAACAGCACTTTATACACACACACACACACACACACACACACACACAAGCTCACTGACTTCAATAGGCTTGGACATCAACAGCTGAATGAATGCAACACTGATGCTAGCTTTAAAGATCCAAACGAGAGAAGATGTTGCAGAGCCACAATCAGATCCCCCGTTCCTTTCCATTTCTATGAGTAGCATATGCAGTGTCTGTATCCGTGCACGTGCTTTTGCCCAGGTATGAAAAGCAAAGATAGGTCTCTCTTTGTTTTCACTATCATGTCAAATAGCAAATGGGGGAGTCCAATTTTCATTTGAAAAAAATGGCACAACAGAAAGGGTTAAACCTCTGGTTTTGATCCAGTGCTCCCCATATTTGCAGCAGCTGTTAATATAAATCTAAACCTCTTCAACATCCGGATTGACCATTTTCAACCTCTTTCCCCAGTATGCGTCCACATGGGATGTGGGGTCAGAGATGCAGAGTTCTGGGCCACTTAAGTATCAGGCATCCACACATATCGCACATGAAGTCACCTTGTACTGAATCAGACCACTGGTACATCAGGATCCGTATTGTCTACTCGGACTGACAGCAGATCTCCAAGGTGTCTGATGGAGGTCTTTCACATCACCTACTTCTTGGTCCTTTTCACAGGCAATGCCAGGGACTGAGCCTGGGACCATCTGCATGGAAAGCAGAGGCTCCTCCACTGAGCCACAGCCCCTCCATGGCCTTGAGGCTCATTTGCTGGCATACGCCGAGGTGATTAATCTCCTCTTCTGTGACAAGGTTTCCCCTCTGAGCTCTCCTTCTCCGGGTCCATATTTTTCATTCTATGTTTAGACTTATGTGGAGCCCTGCTTCTGGATCCACCTGACCAGTCAACGTATCAATTAATCTCTTATGTCACATAGCCAACGTGATTGGTCTTTCGCTCGACTTGAAACCACCTCGCGGGGGGACCCTCCGAGTCCCTTCACCGTCAGTCGCTTGAAATGCCTTCTCCTTTGCTGCCTCCAGCCTCTCTCCGGGGCAACCCAGCAATCAGATCTTCAGGCGCCATTCAGATATTTTTCCAGATTGTGATGTATCATGTTGGACACCAACTTTTTTTTTTAACAACCCCTCTACCTGCCGGCTCCCATCCATCAGGGAGGGAAAGTTTATTGCAGAGAGCGGAGACTACAGGTGTACACCGGTGTCACAGTTTTAAACAAACACAATCAGTTTGCCGGGGCCTAAGTAACTGTTTCGGAGCTTCTGTGGGTAAATGTGTTTATAACGCAGGAGAGGCCAATCCATCAGCCCTCAAAGAGCCTAATCAATATATTCCAATTTGATCTCAGAGTAGTTTCGCCTCTGGGAAGTTTAATTTATTTCTACTCATGACCATGAAAAAAGGAACAGCCGAAGTGAACAAAAAGGTGGGGAACCAAAGGGGGGGGGGGATAGAGCGGGCGACAATGTTGTATCCAGATTTCGGCTCCATTTCAATTTCCGATTTTACCCTGAACAAATCACCCCTATGACTTGAATGACCATGAAGACTGATTAAGAGCTAGCAAGGGACGGCGCCACGAGGAGAAAGCAAAGGGAATGAAACATGAACGGGCAGGTGGGATGGGAGGCAAGGGAACAATGTGTGCTACTTAACACCCGGACATAAATTTGCTTCCAGGAGTGTTTGCATTTGGCTAGATCAGTACCTGGGATAGTTACCTAGATTATTCAGAAGTCAAATCTGTGGACAGGACAGTTAATTCCCAGTTCCCACCTGCGCCCCAAAGAGGGAAGGCTGCATGGTGTAGCCCAGTCTTGACAGACCTCCGAAGCTAAGCAGGGTCAGTACTTACTTACTTACTTACTTATTTTATTACATTTATATCCCGCCGTCCCCCACAAGCAGGCTGGGGGGGGGGAGGCTCACAACAGGTCCACAATTAAACATTTAAAACAATAAATCTTTGAAGGGAGACCCCCAAGGAAGGCTCTGCAGAGGAAGACACGGGCAAACCACTTCTGCTTCTCGCTTGCCTTGAAAGCCCCCTTGCTGGGGTCACCATAAGTCAGCTGTGATTGACAGCACTTCAGTTCCTCAGGGCCTATAAAACGGAGCTCTTCCACCAGGCCTTCGATTAGGAGCCGCCACTAGCACCAACACATGGATAACATCTGAACTGCTAACAACTGAACAGTTAAGGCCCTCCTGTTGAGAGCAACAAGAACAGCTAATGATACCTGCAGGGGTCATTTAGTAGAAAAAGAGGTGCAGGAGCTCATTAGCATAACTCATTAGCATGCCACAACCCCTGACATCACCGGAAGTGTGTCAGAAGGCAACACCCACCGCTCAGGCTCCACTGGACTGTTTTGGATTGCTAGCTATTGGGGGGGGGACATGCAGATCTGTCCTCGCAGAGGAGGGAGAGCTTGTACCTAAATAAAACATGGTCTTAAAGGTGCCACTGGACTGTTTTGGACTGGGGGGCAGCGGGTGGACTCTGCAGCTTACCTGGCTGCTTCTTGCTCTGACTGAGGGCTGCTGGGAGTGAGGGGGGGCTTGTTGCATGTGCTCGCCCCCTGGGCTCTTTACTGCCGGAGCTCTGCTCCTGTGCGCTCCTGCAGGAAATGACCCCTGGATACCAGTATGGCCACAGTGTACTATCGACTAGCTAACATAGCCTTGGAGAGGCTACCGCTATCTACATGCAACAGCACTTTATTTACAAATTTGATTGTTTGTCTGAATTTTAGATTATTGCTCTGTTGAGGCCTCTATTTTTTATTGTATTTATTCTGTTGTTTTTTAACCTGTTGTAAGCCGCCCTGAGCCTGCCCATACGGGGAGGGTGGAATATAAAGTGAAAATATAAATAAATAAAAGTCACACACACACCTGCACCCCAAACTATGTCTGGTGATGATAGTTCATTCATTTTAGTACAAGTAATAACATTAATCAAAAGAAATTCTATGGCTCTGTCTTAATGTGACGTGAATGCCTAGGTACAATACAGTGGAGCTCACCTTGCCCTGAGGCTCAGTTTTTGTCCTTAGGAGGGAAGAAGCTGGGTTACCTTTGAGTTCTCCTAGTGGGATTCCTGGAGGCAACTGGTTGACCATGATAATGAAGCTGCCTGACACTAAATCAGACCCTTGGTCCATCACAGTCAAGCTTGTCAACTCAGACTGGCAGCAGAGCATGTTTGGTGTAGTGGCTAAGTGCGTGGATTCTAATCTGGGAGAACCAGGTTTGATTCCCCACTCCTCCACTTGCGGCTGCCATAGTTCTCAGAAGAGCTCTCTCAACCCCACCTACCTCACAGGGTGTCTGTTGTGGGGAGGGGAAGGGAAAGGAGTTTGTAAGCCGCTCTGAGACTCGGAGTGAAGGGCAGGGTATAAATCCAGTCTCTTCTTCTTCTCTGCAGGGTTTTAGGTAGACGTGTTCCATATCACCTCCTACCTGGTCCTTTCAGCGAAGATGCCTGGGACCTTCTGCATTCCAAGGAGATGCTCTGCCACTGAGCCACAGCCCCTCATGGATGCTGGACCAGAAGATATCTTTCTAAGAGGAACCAGCTGGCAATTGCTGGCAGCCTAATTGGACCAAACTAAATATTTATACTCTGCACTCTCAGCGAGCTACAGAGGCAGCTCCAACACTATTAAACACCAAACATACCAGTTTTCAATAACAATTTTAAAATCTGCAAGAACAATCATAAGTATCATTGAAATATCAGTGCAACCATAGCAACACTTTCCTGAGAGTAAGGCCCACTGAGTAGACTTCAGGGGCATTCCGAGTAGGCTGGCTTGGGGTTCCTCCCTAAAGGACCAAACCTTAAAAGAAAGACCCCCAGGAGCAAAAATACCTTATAACATTGAAACTAATAGATTCAGGTAGGTGGTCCTGTTGGTCTGAAGCAGCAGAACAAAGTTTGAGCCCAGTGGCATTTTTTAGACCAATAAAGTTATATACCCTGTATAAGCTTTTGCGTGAATGCACACTTCTTCAGAACTAATTAAAACTAATAGTAAGAGGTAGATTAAACAATGAAAAGTGAGGCAGAAATCCTCTGCAGTTTTGAGCAAATGCTACATCATCACACCTACTCACTGACATCACTTCCAGGTTGTACTGGACGTGATGTCACCATGCCTTCAGCAATGGTGATTCCTCATTATTTCCCCCCTGCCAGTCCACCAAGTGGCAGTTGGGGAAGAAGTTGGGGAAGAAGTCTGGGAGCCCTGCCACCAAGACCGGGCCTAACTCTTGTTAAACCCTAACCCCTACAAACCAAGAGGATCAGGCAAAACAAGATCTTCTTCCAGGCAATCAGAATGAGGCCTGGAACAGTTGTCTCAGAACTCTCTCAGCCCCACATACCTCACAAGCAACGCTCCCTCTAAGCCGTAGAGTCTTGTGAGCAAAAATTCCACTTTGTGAGCTGCTGGCATTAAAGTTGTGAGCAAGTGATTTGGCTACTGCATAACTTAGTTTGCTCTGGATTCATCCTTCCTGAGCTAAGACAAAAATGTCTGAGCCGGAGGCTAAAAACTGTGAGCTAGCTCACATTAACTCAGCTTAGAGGGAACACTGCTCACAAGGTGTCTGTTGTAGGGAGAGGAAGGGAAGGCAATTGTATGCTGCTTTGAGACTCCTTAGGGTAGAGAAAAGTGGGGTATAAAAACCAATCCTCCTCCTCCTGCTGCTGCTTGGCCCCTGAAGATGAACAATTAGGGCACGGGCAACCTCATGACAACATGTCTGCATAGGAAAGTCAGATCTAGTTCATAAATCTGCTTCAGCACCCCTTCTCCACAGGTCAACACACAGGCAAGCCCTGCAACTCCATTGGTTCCATGTGTTATTCAGAAATCAGGACTGACACAACCACATCTTTCTACTTGTGGAGCAAGAAATTGATATCCCAGGTAATCTGCCAACCTCACATCCCAGAATGAAGGTTCACATAGTAGAATATTAGGCCACCTTAGATCTAAGGCGGGTTCATATGAGTGGCTGCAGAAAACAGGGGGTTAAATGTCTCCAAGCCATTTAAACCTCTGCTTTCTGCTCTCCACCAGTTTTGGTGGGGTGTAGAAAGCAGTGGTTTATATGGCTCCAAGCCATTTAAACCAAACAGCTGAGCTGTTTTTCATGAAGAGCAGAAAGCAGGAGTATAAATGGCTCTGAGCCATTTAAACCCCTGCTTTCTGCTCTTCATGAACCACATAAGCTGCATCAAAAGTCATGGAAGTTTGTTGTGGCTCTTCAGCTTGCAATGTCACACCAAACTGCAGGTTCGTGGACATATAACCTAATATGAACAAAATATATACCATGAGATGGCAACAAATATGTGCATACTCTTCTTAAAATTTACTTATAATGTAATGGTGCTCAATAGAACTTATATTACATACAATCCATGTTATTTGTATCAATACAAGTATTACAAAAGACAATATTGTCTACTTCTTACAACACCCCATTGAAATAAACAATTACACAATGCAGTATGTGAAAGATTCTGACAGGGTCCCGGTTTACTTTCAGCCCGTCTCTTTGTCTTTATCAAAGAATTCTCACACATAAATTCTACATAGATGGAAGACTTCTGAAATTACTTCTATGGCATATTGCTCCTAATAGGACTTTTGTTATTTGTATTGATACAAATAACAAGGATCGTATGTAATATAAGTTCTATTGAACACCATTACATTATTTACAAGTAAATTTAAAGAAGAGTCTGTGCATATTTATTGCCATCTCAAGGCATATATTTTGTTCATCTTCAGTTTGCAAAACACAAACTGGCCAAAATTCATGAAGAACATCAGTTTGCGAACCACGAACCAGCCAGAACTCATGGTGGACTTTTGTTCGTGAGCCAGTTCATGCCCATCCCTAAACAGAGCTCCACCACCACAACTACTTTGTTTTTGGCATCAAATCCAAACAATTTATGGCAACCCCACAGGGTTTTCAAAACAAGAGATGTTCAGAGATGGTTTGCCACTGGCTGCCCCTTGGCATTCCTTAGTGTTTTCCCATCCAAATACTGAGCAGGACTGACCCTGCTTATCTTCTAAGATCTGACAAGATCAGGCTATCCAGGGCTATCCAGGTCAGGGCCCACAGCTACTGAGCCTCAGCAGATCTAGTTGAAAGCCACTTGAGGCATGCACTGGACAGGCCAGCATGGATGGTCTCAGCTACTTAATACAATATGGCCACCTATTGAACATATTCACCAAGAAATTTCCAACATTCCTACTTTCATTATCAAAATCAATATTTTGAAGTGGGCCCAGAAAGAAATTGGGACCCAGTGCAATTCCATCAAATCCTGGACTTAGCGGTTAGCTGTGCTTCAACCTGATCAGCATGCTAGTTGTGGCATTTCACGTGGTAAGGATGCTTGCCAACTTCCTTAACAAAAGAAACTCTCTCTCTCTGTCTTTCTCTCTCTCACTCTCTCGTTAGAGCAGGGCAGATGGAAGCCAAAACACACTGCAAAATTTATTTAACTAAACTGCCTTGTAAGATTAACGAAGCGTGGCTCTAACGAACCCACCAAGGAATCCCACCAACTGCTTTATCTACCATAGTCCCTTTATGCCAACGGTCCTTAAAGCAAACAATTACCATGATAGCATGAGATCTAGATCAAAGCAGGATAGAGAATGAAGGACAGAGAATCATTGCACAGATGAAGGGACCCAAAGGACTTTGGATCAACCCCCTCCCTCTCAGAGGCAGGATGTTCCATGTCTAAAAATAATCATTTATCGTGTCTTTCCTAAATAACCTGTAACAGCGGATGTGCCATGACTTCCTTTATTAGCAGGCGAAGCCGGTTTAGATGGAATGCTAGGAGTTCCATCATCAAAGCTCTCAAGAGGGTTTTTTTTAAAAAAAAAATAGCTGATGCATGTTGCAATTTAAAGGGAGGAGAGTTAACCCCTTCTTCTATTTGTGGTGGCTCAAGTGGTTAAGACGCTGAACTGCAGGCTGTGGAAGGTCGGTAGTTCAGCAGTTCAAGACCCAAGTGTGCCAAGTGTGAGCTCCCGTCTCTAGTTCCAGCTCCTGCCAACCTAGCAGTTTGAAAGCAAGAAATTGCAAGTAGATAAATAGGTACCACTTCAGTGGGAAGGTAACAGCGTTCCGTGCACCTTGGTGTTTAGTCAAGCTGGCCACATGACCACGGAAATGTCTTTAGACAGCGCTGGCTCTTCATCTTTGAAACGGAGATGAGCACTGCAACCCTAGAGTCAGATTCGACTGGCTTTCGAGCAAGGGAACCTTTACCTTTTTAAACACCCTGAACTGGCTTCACTGCACACTCGCCCCATGGTCGATCATTCAGATTGTTGCGTTATTCTTTTTTTGGGGGGGGGGCTTTTACCCATGTGCGTATGCATGTATCCAAAGGTCCGGCTCCTTTTTGACAGCTTCACAATTTCTCTGCCAAGTACTCTGGCCCCTCTTAGCCTCCTTTTCTTCACCTCTCTTCTGTGGAATACATGGGAGGGGGGTAAAGGGCAAGTTTTATGAGAGTAGTCCCATTGATTTCAGTGCATTTACCCTTGTGTCAGTCATGGGATGCTCTCAGTCTCTGACACAGAAACAGGAGAGAGGGGTTGGGGGGGATTTGTCACTCAAAAACAACTCCCCCAGGAACTCCCAATCAAGAATGACTACTTGGCCACGGTGATTGACAATGCCAGGGGCAATTATGCGCTTATGCGAACATTGCTACCTGATCCAAAAAAAAAAGAAAAGAAACCAAAAATGGAAGGAAAGTCCAGACTTCTCAAACAGCTTGACTTCACAAGAGGGGAGTTCAAACATCCGGAAACGCAGGATGAATGCGCGAGGACCCATTAGCACCAGAATTCAACTACTGTCTATTTACTCTGTCTCCATCTTGTCTTACAACAGGGTGAATACGACTGAGAAACGGCTGCCAGATGTGGCTATGTGAACCAGCCAATTCAATCCATTAGGGGAAAGCAACTATATCGGGCCAAACTGTCCATGTAACTGCAGCCTGGGATAATCATCCAGGCAACATAGAGAGCATCTGCATTTGGCTCCAGTGTAGCAAACAGTGGGTCGGTGGAGCTGTTTCAGTTCAGGCCAAGGGTGTGAGGTTGAGGGTGATCCTCCTCTCCTCTGTGCTGTGATTCCAGTGAGAACCTACTGCATCCTACCGCAGAGTGTGTAAAATTGGATTTTGCAGGAGGGCATCTTCATAAATGGAACAGAACTGTTGTATAATGGGATGATTCGGGAGGATATTTCTTTATAAAAGGAACAGGGTTGTCATGTCCTCTCCAAGGTTTCTTGTATTTTTAGCCAGCTCTTAACCAGTTTGGTGTAGTGGTTAAGTGTGTGGACTCTAATCTGGGAGAACCGGGTTTGAGTCCCCACTCTTCCACTTGCACCTGCTGATGTGACCTTGGATCAGTCACAAGCTCTGGCACAGCTGTTCCTGAAAGAGCAGTTTGTGTTAGAGTTCTCTCAGCCCCACCCACCTCACAGAGTGTCTGTTGTGGGGAGGGGAAGGGAAAAGAGTTTGTAAACCGCTCTGAGACTCCAAGTGAAGGGCAGGGTATAAATCCAATCTCCTCCTCCTCTTCTTCTTCTTCTTCTTCTTCTCTACATTGCCTTCTACTGTCTACACTGTAGCTCCATTTTCTGCCTTGTTGATGATGTAGCATGTCCGATACACTCTCCTTTGCATTGTTTTCTACGTCTTGTAATACTAGTCCCATTGCATTGTTTGTTAGATATTTTATGCTGTCCGTAGTAGAATGGAGCCAGAGTCCGGTAGCACCTTAAAGACTAACAAAATTTGTGGCAGGGGAGGAGTGTCCGTATATCCCTGCGCTAACTTTTTCAGATAGTGGTACCTGAAGAAGTGAGCAGTGACTCACGAAAGCTCCTACCCTTCCACAAATTTTGTTAGTGTTTAAGGTGCTACTGGACTCTTTCTCTTTTCTGCTGCTACAGGCAGACTAACATGGCTACCCATCTTGATTTCTGCTGTCTGATTACAATGCTTGTATTGTCTGATCTGCCTTGAGTCTCATTGAGAAATGTGGGGCTAGGAAATAAAGTAAGTAAATAACTATCATTTTAAAAGGGGGGGGGTGCTTGGGAATTCCACTCATGGGATTCCCAGCATCACTTCTGTAGGTTTTTTATTATTATTATTACATTATTTATAGTCTGCCTTTCTCACAGATTACACACAGAGAGTCAGGACAATCACCACAATGGGACATTCAATAACTAATGCGTTAGGATAAGAACAAAGTTTTGAGTCCAGTGGCACCTTTAAGACCAACAACGTTTTATTCTGGTTATCAGCTTCCATCTGCAGGCTATGCACACTTCTTCACATAGGAGATCAGAAGTCTGGAACCACAAGAAAGAAACAGAAGCATAGCATAAGTATTAACATGATACATTAAGCAGTAGAGAAAATACAAAATAGAACCCTACTTATAATATGCCACACACAGTCACATAGACTACAAGTGCCAATAATTTATCTAAGTAAGTTCTTGAACCTGTTAGGGATTTCTATGTAAGTGCAGAGTTAATAAATGAAGCAGAACTCTTGCATTAGCTTTGAAACAAAGAAAGTTTGCTTTACTAATGAGGGAAGGTAAACTGGGAGTTGGAAGTAAGAAAAACATTGCAGGAAAACTATCCTGTCTAGCTAGTTTCTAACCTAAGAACATAAGAGAAGCCAATGTTGGATCAGGCCAATGGCCCATCTAGTCCAACACGAGGCCACTCACACAGTGGCCAAAAATACCAGGTGCATCTTTTCTCTGCATCCTTTCTCTGAAACTTCTATACCTCATGTGAGGACACACTAGAGAAAAAGGACAAAGAGCAACGAACCAGAAATCCAATGCTTACCCTCTAGTCCACACCAAAAGTATTGATTACCCAGTTGGAGAAACTCAAAACTAACTAATTATATACGTGCACGGCCCGCTATTGGGTCTCTCACTAAATAACGAGGATATCAGCATGTATAAACAAAAATGTAAATTATTCCATGACTTCAGGGAGGGAACTTGCAAACTCCAACAGAACCATTTTGTATGGGGCAGTCTTATTACGTGTACAGAAAAGCCTGGAATAATTCAGTTTTGCATAGTTTGCAGGAGGCCAGGAGAGTGAGTGATTTCCTCACCTCCTAAGGCAGGGCATTGTACAAGGGAATGTCAATAAGGGTGTTTGCTCTGGATAAAGATCCAGGTGGTCTGCTGTGTTGGTCTGAAGCAATAGAGCAAAATTTGAGTCCAGTGGCAGCTTTAAGACCACAGGAAGTGTGCATGTACATGAAAGCTCATACCTAAAACTTGGTTGGTCTTAAAGGTGCCACTGGACTCAAACGTTGTTCTACTGCTCTGGATAAAAATGGTGTATTGCAGTAGGAATGATTATAACAATTGGGAACCACTCCAAAGATATGAGCAAGAAGCCCTTGCCTCAGTTTCCCATAATCTCTGACAGAGTGAAGATCAGTCACAATGTGACACAGTTTCACATGCCAAATTTCACACACCAATTTGGCTGCGGGAGAGCCACAAATGTTGGGTGGATTTTCCAGGCACAATCACACCATGACATCTGGTGGGTGTAGCGCACCCGTAGCCAACCCGTGGCATCCTGCCGAAAATGCACAGTTAAAAAGTACCTGACCGAAAGTACTGGCAAATGGTTTGCCACGGGCTGCCGATGGACTCCTTCCATGTGATCGCTCCAGAGCGCCTTTTCCCTCCGGCACGTGCCGAGGGATGGAACCGTGGTGAGTCACCGATGCATCTGATCGCATTGTAGCGGGTCTAATTGCGCTGCTGCAAATAGCCACGCCTCCCCCCCCCCCGTGTTTTCCGGCATGTGTGGCCAGGGCCAGTGTTTGGTGCACAGGGTTGCCAATCTCCAAATGGTGGCTCAAGATCCACTATTACAACTGATCAGTTCACCTGGAGAAAATGGCTGCTTTGGAAGGTGGACTCGATGGCATTATACCCCATTGGAGTCCCTCCCCTCCCCAAACCCCACCCTCCTCAGGCTCCACCCCCCAAATCTCCAGCTGTTTCTCTACTGGGAGCTGGCAACTGTATTGGTGCATGGTTAAAGCCACAGTGGTACCTCCTCAGTGCACTACCATAGTTAGAGCAATGGTTCATTCCTCTGTGATGGTTTCCCAAAATCTTTTTCTTTTCTAAATCTAGGACACAAAAGCTCTCATTTAAAGAATGAGAGCTGCTAGTCAGATATGGAAAATATAAAAATAGTGCAGAATGCTGCAGCCAGGCTGTTGATGGGTCTCTCTAGGAGGGACCACATCCAGCCTGTGCTGAAAGCGCTGCACTGGCTGCCGATAGCGTACCAGATTCACTTCAAAGTGCTGGTTCTTACCTATAAAGCCCTTTATGGCCTGGGTCCAGCCTACCTGAGGGACCACCTTTCCCCACATGTTCCCTGAAGAGCACTACGGTCGGGGCCCCAAAATCTGTTGGTCATCCCGGGCCCCAAGGATGTCAAATCAGCTGTGACCAGGGCCAGGGCTTTTTCGGTGGTGGCTCCTACCTGATGGAACGAGCTCCCAGGGGAGATCCGGGCCCTGCAGGACCTTATGCAGTTCCGCAGGGCTTTTGAGTAGGAGCCGCCGCCCCACTATACCATCACCGTCACTGCACCTAAAGGACGTTTTGGCGAGGCCCTGAGGAAGAACTTGGGAATGTTTAGAAGATCCGGGAGAAGAAGTGAGCTGAGTCATCTTGGATTTAACGTTTAGTAATTGATTGAGCACCGCTGTTTTAATGTTGGATGTTTTTATTATGTATTATATGTTTTAATTTGGCTCGGTTTTATTTTGCCCTTGTGAGCCGCCCTGAGCCCATTGGGGAGGGCGGGATATAAATATGAAAAATAAATAAATAAATAAATAAAATACCTGGCTTTCCACAAACTATGTAGAACAAAATTATTTGGGGGTGGGTGTTGCGTAGGAAATTGGGCTGCACTGTAACTATATGGTGCAGAAAGAAGCTTGGGGTGAAGGATTAGGGACTGTGGATCACTGTGCATAGTTTGTACTATCTGTAGCAGTATGTATGTTCCTACCATATGATTCTTGCATTTGTTCGATGTGTCATGTTAATACATATTCTGTGTTTCACTTTTGTTTGGTTTCCAGATTCTGATGTCAAATCCTAATGCATTGTCTATTGGATGTCCCACCGTGTTGATTGTATTGACATAAACTGTGCAATCTGCCTCTCTTAAAACAAACCTATGGGGCCCTGTGCTCAAAATCCCACCCACCAGACCCTCTCCCCTTCAGGGGTTTCTACTGAATGAAGTTGGATAGTAGCTTCAGGACCAATCAAAGAAACTACTGCTTGACACACCAGCTGATGAACCATTGGAACCCCCACAACCGAAGGTGGCCTTAAAAATGGAATAGACAAATCCTTGGCAGATAGATTCATCAGTGGCAACAGCCATGATAGCTAAATGGAATGTCCATATTTGGTATACCTCTGAATACCAGTTGCTGGGGAGAAGCAACAGGGGGTGACACTGGTGGTTATGCTCTTTCAGGTCCAAGATGGACTACAGGTCTAATCCACCTGGATTTGTCTTGGGTTTCTACTAAGAGCAGATTTTTTTAAAACAAAAACAAAAACAAACAAATTTTGAAGTGATGTTTCTTTTCTTTTTTAAAAAATAATTCTTTATTATTAAGTTCACAAAAAAGAGCAATCCAAAAGTAAAACTATTTAACATTATCGACTGGTATATACTCCCAGAAAACCTAGGCTAAACCTTTTTTTCCCCAATTTTCATACACCCACATAACAACTATTGACAGATGTCTGCAATAACCTTACAATTTTTACCAGATTCTATAATCATTTCTACACGGAAGAACTTCATTGTGTCTCAGAAACCCAATAACTGGCTTCCGGAATTCATCATAATTACAGCGTGAAAAAGGGAACCAACAAAGAAAGAATTGTTTACTGTTTCCCCATGATACAAACATCCCAAAACCAGGCATCTATGGAAGGCTCATTTAGGTTTTTCCAGTTGGCTGCAATCACCTGTCATGTAGCCGCAATCAGTATCGAGACCAAGGAACGTTGACTCTTTTCCATTGAATAATCTGGCCATAAATAAAAAATAAAAAAGGTCGGGAGACATTTGTTGTTGTTCAGTCGCACAGTCGAGTCCGACTCTTCGCGACCCCATGGACCATCTCCCGCCAGCCTCCTGTCTTCCACCGTCCTCTGAAGTTGGCTCAATTTCATGTTCGTTGCCTCGATGACACTGTCTAACCATCTCATTCTTTGCTGTCCCCGTCTTCTTTGACCTTCAATCTTTCCCAGCATCAGGGTCTTCTCCAGTGAGTGCTCCCTTCTCATTTGGTGGCCAAAGTATTTGAGCTTCAGTTTCATTATCTGGCCTTCCAGAGAACAGTCAGGGTTGATTTCTTTTAGGATTGACTGATTTGATCTTTTTGCAGTCCAAGAGACTCTCAAGAGTCTTCTCCAGCACCATAGTTCAAAAGAATCAATTCTTCGGCGCTCGGCCTTCCTTATAGTCCAACTCTCGCAGCCATACATGACTACTGGGAATACCATTGCTTTGACCATGCGGACTTTCGTTGGCAGGGTGATGTCTCTACTTTTTATCATGCTGTTTAGGTTCGCCATCGCTTTCCTTCCAAGGAGCAGGCGTCTTTTAATTTCATGGCTGCAGTCACAGTCTGCGGTGATCTGGGATCCCAGGAACGTGAAGTCTGTCACTACTTCCACGACTTCCCCTTCTATTTGCCAAGGAGTGATGGGGCCGGATGCCATGATCTTAGTTTTTTTGATGTTGAGCTTCAAGCCCACTTTTGCGCTCTCCTCTTTTACCCTGAGCAAGAGGCTCTTGAGGTCCTCTTCACTTTCTGCCATCAGAGTGGTATCGTCTGCATATCTGAGGTTGTTGATCTTTTCCCCAGCAATCTTAATTCCCACTTGTGATTCATCCAGGCCAGCATTTCGCATGATGTACTCTGCATATATATTAAATAAGCAAGGTGACAATATACATCCTTGTCGTACTCCTTTTCCTATGCTGAACCAATCAGTTGTTCCATATCCGGTTCTAACTGTCGCTTCTTGGCCCTTATACAGGTTTCTCAAGAGACATGTGAGGTGGTCTGGTCCTCCCATCTCTTTAAGGACCTGCCATAGTTTGTTGTGATCCACACAGTCAAAAGCTTTAGCATAGTCAATGAAGCAGAAGTAGATATTTTTCTGGTACTCTCTTGCTTTCTCCATAATCCAGCGAATGTTGGCAATATGATCTCTCGTTCCTCTACCTCTTCGAAACCCAGCTTGTACTTCTGGTAGTTCTCTATCCACGTACTGTTGAAGCCTAGCTTGTAGGATCTTGAGCATGACCTTGCTAGCGTGTGATATGAGTGCAATTGTGCGATAGTTTGAACATTCCTTGGCGTTGCCCTTCTTTGGGATTGGAATGTATACTGATCTTTTCCAATCCTGTGGCCACTGTTGCGTTTTCCAAATTTGCTGGCAAATGGAGTGCAGCACTTTAACAGCATCATCTTCTAAGACTTTGAATAGCTCAGCTGGAATACCATCACCTCCACTAGCTTTGTTGTTAGCAATGCTTTCTAAGGCCCATTTAACTTCACATTCCAGGATGTCTGGCTCGAGGTCAGTGATTATACCGTCGTGGTTGTCAAGGACATCGAGGTCTTTCTTGTATAGTTCTTCTGTGTATTCTTGCCATCTTTTCCTAATCTCTTCTGCGTCTGTTAGGTCCCTACCGTTTTTGTCCTTTATCATGGCTATCTTTGCATGGAACGCTCCCTTGATTTCTCCAATTTTCTTGAAGAGATGTACTCTATCTATCAAATCCAGACCCTTGAATCTATTCTTCACCTCTACTGTATATTCATCAGGGATGTGGTCTAGGTCAAACCTGAATGGCCTCGTGGTTTTCCCAACTTTCTTCTGTTTAAGTCTGAATTTTGCAATGAGTAGTTCATGATCTGAACCACAGTCAGCTCCAGGTCTTGTTTTTACTGACTGGATAGAGCTTCTCCATCTTTGACTGCAAATTATATAGTCAATCTGATTTTGGTGTTGCCCATCTGGTGATGTCCATGTGTAGAGTCATAGTGAGAGAAATTTGTGAGATCTTATCAGCAACTGTGCCTTAAAAGGATTGGACCACTAGACAAGACCTCTATAGATGTAAGGGTGAGCCTCACTGATTACACCCTTTCCAGCAAAGTGGGCTATAAGAAGAAGAAGAGATCGGATTTATACCCCGCCCTTCACTACCCAAAGGTGTCTCAGAGCGACTTACAAACTCCTCTCCCTTCCCCTCTCCACAACAGACACCCTGTGAGGTAGGTGGGGCTGAGAGAGCTCTGCCAGAAACTGCTCTCCAGCCAGGTGCAAGTGGAGGAGTGGGGAATCAAACCTGGTTCTCCCAGATTAGAGTCCGCACACTTAACCACAACACCAAACTGGCTCTAATTTTATTAAGTTTGATTGGGCACAGATACCAATTAGAGATTGTCTTAAAAAACTGAACCTTTAAAGGAGCTATAAATGATTTGTTAGAAGTGGAGTTCCATATTTTCTGCCATTCTTCAGGAGTTAAAATCTGTTTTAATCCTTTCTCCCAAACTTTAGTATAAGTAGGGCATTTATTGTTTATTGTATCTTAGAGTATCTTATAAATTTTAAACAGTAGACCTTTGGTTTCTTCCTCTGTGTTTCTGAGGATTTCTTCAAACCCTGTTAACAGCCAAAGAAGATGACCATCTTTTAAAAACTTCAGTATTAAATGCTGGATTTGAGAGTACTGAAACCAGTTAATTTGATGACCTAATTTGTTCTCTACCATATTTTTAGAAAAAATACTGCCATTCAATATCTAGGCACAAGGCCTCTCTAAACAAGTCCTCATCCATTCCTGGTATCTGAAGGGTTCCCAACCAGGGGGAAACCACTGATGATTTAAAATAGCTGATACTGGAGAGAGTTGAGGAGTTAAGATTTTCTTTGAGTATCATAGAGGAAGAAATTCACCAAGATTGAAAGAGATCTAAATTTCTGTGTTGTTCAGATCGGTCCTTTCAGTGTCAAGGGGCTGGTGAAAACCTCCTCTATAGAAATCCATTTTTCATTTGGGGCAGTTATGTAACAACTGGACTAACTGTGCTAAATTTGAGGCAACATAGAGTACATCTTCAGATCAGGAGATTGGAAGCCACCCCTTTTCCCTGGTGTGTTTATGTTTCTGATACTTGGGTTTGGTGAGAGAGTGACGGATGTTTCTTTTGGTTCTGAGAATATAATGGAATTTCCCCCTTCCCCTTTATTTCTTTGAGGTCCACCTGGAAATATAACAGCCACATCTAGCTAGGAAGGCTGGCTCTACTGCTTGTTTCTCTTTCCTGTGACATTTTTTGCAAAAAGCAGAAAGGTGAAGGAGATAGTTACACCTGTTACACCTTTCCCTTCCAGCTGTCAGTACACTCAAAAATGTCCACCTACAAACTGCTGTCCCATCAGCAGGAGGAAAGATCCAGCATCCCCCCATCTTCACCCCTCTCTTTTTGCTCAAAAGTAGACATACCCTCTGCTTTCTTTACAAAGGAATGGGAAGGGTTGCCTGTCTTTTGGTCCCTTAGCATCTGTGAGTCACAGGTCAAGAGCCAAAGGGCCAAGACTCCTATTGTTCATGCCTCTAGTCACCCCAAGCTTTGTAGTATCTGTAGGAAGGGGAAAGTACACTTAGCCCTGGTGGAACTCCACCCCTGAGATCTCCCTCACCTCCTAATCTACCAGTTTACAGAAAGCAGATTCCAACATTCATCTTGCAGAGTGGCAATTTTTTACACTGAAACCTGAATTTGAAGAGTTATTTTACTACAGGTGTAATACAAGACTAAATTTAGAAACTCTTCTACTTCAGTCAGAATGAAAGAGGAATGGAACAGAGTGCATCGAAGAATTCCAGCAGTAGAAAGTAAGGGCCCAGTAGCGACTTAAAGACTAACATAATTTGTGGTAGAGTATGAGCTTTTGTGAGTCACCGCTCACTTCTTCAGATATCAAAAGAGAAATGGAACAGGACAATCCTCATCTTGAGCTTTGGAGTCAGCCACGTTTCTGTCTTTTATTTTAAACAAGAATGCTTGAATACATACTAGAGACATATGCCAGCGGTGGAGAGAACAGCAACTTCAGAAATCCTCTACAACTTGAATATCTTTCATTCACCTTTTAATTTGGGGTGACTATTAGTGGATGAAATCAAGCTTGTATCAAGCATAAGTTTTGTTTTTGGTCAAATGTATCTGTTTCACATCAGTGAAAGGGCTTGTAGGTTCTGAACTAAGGAACGCGTATTCAAAAGTTCTGATGGCGTTTTCTAGGATGGGCCCTATTAAGTTTATGCCTCAGATTAATCCCTGCAGCTGGACATGTGACCCTTCCTTTCCTCCTGACAGGCTGAGATTTCCAGTTTTGGAGCTGCCAGTCCGTGTCTGTTCTGCCTCCTCTCACCTCACAGGGAGACCTTGGCGTCAGTTTCTGCCAGCAAAGGATGGCGAATCCGCCAGCCAGTTGCATCATGGACAATATTTATATGCACCACACTTTCTACAAAGTTCTTGTCACCTTCCAAAAGGATTGTGGGGGAGGTGGTTGCATCTCATGCTAATTTGCAAAGACTCAGATCCGGCATCCAACACACATGCAAATTGCTTGTTTATACCAATGCCAGGAAATGTTAAAAATCAGAAACAAAATGTGTTGATTTTCATCTCAAACCGCAACATTTCATCCTAATGCTTTTCTGCTTTGATGCCTCCTCCCCCCCAGTCGTATTTGATATGGCAATGGGGCCAGTCTCTCTCTCTCCCTTTCTCTTTTTAATATCAGACATTGACTTGAAAAGCCTGTGCTAGTTGTCAAATAGTTGGAGGGAACACATTTTTAAGCATTCGGCAAGCATTCTTCCAAAAAAAGAAAACCACTCTTTCTAATGAGCATTCTGGAGTGCGGTGTGGAGCAGAAACTGTTTTCTACGATCTGTCACAAATGATTTAGTTTTATTAGATTTAATAGCCTTTAGCTACAGGCAAGCAATATAAGTGAAAATTAAGATATTTTTCACGCGATGAAAATGTGGATTCAATCAAAGAGACGGTGGGCTTTCTTCCTCCCCGTGCACTTCCTTTCTTTCCCTTTCCTTGGTTTTGTTCTCGATGACAGAGAATCCTTGTATGAGAAAATTGCTGTACGATGCTTTATGAAGGAGACATCCCCTTTTGTAAAGAGTGAGCCAGGCTGACATCAGAAGCCATTTTCACTCACGCGTATAATGCCATTTTGCCAATATCATTAGCGCCATCCCTCTTGAAAGAGGCCCTGGGTGTTTTACAGGAATGTGGTCGAAGGCAGAGGGTAATACCACAATATTCACATTCCTAGTGGCACTTACCTCCCCTGCAAATGAGCAGACTCAAAATGAATGCCTTTTTTAGTTTCTGTCCATAAATTTGATCTGAGTATTCCTCCCCATTGGGCTGTTTACACAAACACTACTGGGCATAGTTTAAATAGATCAACAAACCAGTTCCTCGTTATGCGAATTAACCTAGGTGATCTTCAGGCTTCTGCACTTCCTCCCCATCTGCATGGTGATCTGATTTATTGTTTCTGTTGTCACAGCCGGAACGGTCTGATGAAAAGCAGGAGGCCCCTTGTGCGCATCTGGACGGTCCATTCAGGGTTCGGAACCTTGCTTGTGACTGGCAGGCAAGGAGTGAGCTGAACTGATGGGTCTTAAAGCATCCCTAGTCCCCTCAAGCCCTTTACCACTCTGTTACTGTGAGACGTGACCCTTCTGGCTACAGGGTTTGCATCTCAAGAACAGTAACTCACAGTTGCAGGAAGATTCAGTTATCATTGCTCGCTGTTTCCCCTTGGATGCCTGAAAGAGACAGCACAGATGCTTCTGTAGAAAATAACTGCTTCTTCCTGTCCCTGTAGGCAACAATGGCTGAGAATGTTCTCTTTCAGATCAAAAGTTATATTAATGTTCTCCTAGATATTTTTTTAGAATGAATTCATGGATATTGTATATAATCTGTTAGGATAATACGGAACCTCCCACTCTTTCTCCTAGTTATCCACGCACATATGCACACACAACCACCCACAACAAGTTTCAGCTCAGACTCTGATGAGTTGTTTTCATCTTGGGTCAAAGCAAGGCAGGATGCCAAGTATTCTAGTTCAATGCCCAGGGTGGTGAAGGATTTGTTTCTTTATTTATTCAACTTATACCCCATTCATTTCCCTGCCAAGCAGGGCTCAGGGCGGCTTCCAACAGTTAGATGTACAATAAAACCAACATGCTACAATTAATATCCAATATTACAAGTTAAAAACCTACCAATCAATCTGCTATGTCAGATGGCGCCCCAACAATGCATTACAGGTGGGCACCTGGGGAAGCTGCCAGCACAGAATAATTCATGGCCTAACAGTAGATGAAAAGCGAGCCCTAGAGAAAGGACAAGGAAAGAGGGAAAGGAAGGGAAACACGGTCCAAACAGCCCACGTCCGATCCGGACGTTGGGCTGGAGAAGCGCCTTCGCTGCCCAGCCGGAAGACGCAGGCTGGATTTAGGCACCACAAGCACTACATAGGGGCATTGGGAGGGGGAGGGGCCCAGAAGGCTGAAAAGCCCAGCCCCGCTTCTCCTCCTTAGCAGTCCTGTGCGATCGTTGGATGGAGAGGAGCTCTGCGGTCTGGCCATTATGCCACATGGCTGGGCTCCTCTTTGTGCGACGACCAGGAAAATGGGTGGCCTGCCGGCATGCGGCCTCCTCTTAGAGGGCTGCTGTGTGGCGCCCAGATGATGTCGCAGCAGTGGATGTGGCGGCAGCAGAGGATGCAGTTGTGGTGGCGGCAGTGGAGGACATGGCAGTGCCGGGCCAGCCGGGCCCGGATGCCATAGATCAGCATGGGAGCATGGTGGTAGCAGGGACGGATCCACACCCACATACCAGTTCAGGGGTAGTCCAGGCGGGCTCGTGGCTGTGCATGGACAGGGCCGGGTTGCGGGTGGCTCTGCACTCATGCACATAACAGGCTGGAGTGCGATGCATGTTTAGGGGACTCCCAGGCGGCATCCTTAAGGACCATGTCTCCCTCTGGGAAGGGGTTTTTAGGCTTTGAGGGATTGGGGCTGAGCAGCCCGGGAGTGGCAGGCGGCCTTGGTATGCGGCAAGGCCCTGGGACCCTTACACTGCGCCCCCTTTTTTGCATCCCCCCTTTTTCACTTGGGTGCACTCTTGGTGCCTGCTATTGTTTGCAGGGACACCACCCGCTTGTTACCAAGGTTCACTCCCACTTTTCATAGTAGGGGCCATGGCTCAGTGAAGGAGCATCTGCTTGGCGTGCAGAAAGTCCCGTGTTCAATCCCCAGCAACTCCAGTTAAAAGGGCCAGGTAACAGGTAATGTGAAAGACCCTGCCCGGGACCCTGGAGGGGCACTGCTAGGCTGAGTAGGCAATGCTGGCCTTGACGGACCAAGGATTTGATGCGGTTCATGTGCTCAGATGGCTAATTTTTCATAGTCGTGGGGCTGTAGCCCCGGGGTGGACCCAGGTTCAATCTTCCACACCCTCAGTCGCTCGGATTAGGTGACTGGTGATAGGAGGGTCTAGCCTTGGGGCAGCAGCTGCAGGTCAGAATAGACAACGCTGACCTTGATGGATTGAGGCTTATGAAGCAGCTTTTGGGGTTCATATGATATTCTTTTTCCTCTGGTGGCCATTTTGAGTTGGGCAGGTCGGTCATTTTGTATGTTGGCCCAGCAGCCATTTTACGCATTGCCTGGTGGCCATTTTGTGCTGCAGCCTGGGCTACTTTTTATCTTAGCTTGGGGTGGTCCCTGGGGCAGAGCCGGGCAATCGCAGCTAAGCAACAGGGAATTTTCCTCACCCTGCTTGAAGGTCGGGCAGCGTGGAGGCATGGCGCCTAAGGAGGGCTCCAGCCACTCTAGGGGCTTTTGTTGCCAGCCCCGGGTTACTTTTTCCCCACCATAGAGAACAATGGAGGGGATAGGGGCAACCTGTTTGAGGGCCCATAGAATTGGACTCCCTGGTCCAATGTTCTTCAAACTTGGTTGGTATTTTGGGGAGAGGCTCCAGAAGCCACCCTGTGAGTTTGGAGCTTGTCCCTCAACCCCCCTTCCCTCCAGCCCCCAGAATATACCCTATGTTTTCGCCACTGACTTCAATGGCACATAGGATATAATGGGGCCGAATTGCCACCGAAATTCGGTGGCAATTCAGCGGCAAGCGATTCAGATCAGAGAATCTGAATCGGCCTGCAGCAGCCCGAAAGGGGTCCGAATGGGCCATTTTTGTGGGTGCATTCGGTTTGGACGAACCGAATGAACATCCCTAGTTATAACCCATTTGCCTCAAAAAACAGGATCATGAAACCGTGGGTGAAATCAGGCAACGCCGCAGGTCAAAATGCGGTCACGTGGCTTCGAGTGGAAAATTGACCAAAGGAAATGGGGCAAAGGGAGGCGTGACGGCGGCACAGCTCCTTGTGCGAAATTAGCCCAAGTCTCACTAGACAAATAGTTCAATCAGGCTGGGGCCAGAGCCAAAAAAGCCCTAGTCCTCCTGGTTAAGGGCAGTCGGACCACTTTGGGGCCAGGGATTACCAATAAGCTGTTCCCAAATGAGCATAATGCTCTCTGACAGGTATATAGGGAGAGGCAATCCCATAGATACGATGGTCCCAGACCATTTAGTGCTTTAAAGGTAAGTACCAGAACCTTGAACCTGTTTTGGGACTCAGTCTGGAGTCACTGCAGCTGATAAAGCACATGTTATATATGTGCTCTCAATGGGGTCCCAGTAAGGACCTGCACTGCTGCATTCTGGACCAGTTGGAGTTTCTGGACCAAGTTCAAGGGCAGCCCTGCATAGCGCGAGTTACAGTAGTCTAATCTAGAGGTGACTGTTGCATGGACCACTCTGGCCAGGTCAGCACAGGACAGGTAAGGGATCAGTTGCTAGGCCTGGCAAAGATGGAAAAGCACCATCCTGGCCATATTTGTGATCTGAGCCTCCAACAAAAGGGAGCCATCTAGGGTCACATCCAAACTCCTGGTGGAGGGAGCTGGTACTAGCTGTAATCCGTCAAGAGTGGGAAGTTGAATTCCCTGCAACCCCACCTTGCCACATAACCTTTGTCTTTGATGGGTTCATCTTCAAATGGCTCTACTTTAACCATCCCACAACAGCCTTCAAACCACTGGCCAGGTCTTCTGGGGTGGTATCTGGCCATCTATCCATCAACAGATACAGTTGGGTGTCATCTGCATATTGATGACACCCAAGACCGAAACTCCTGACCAGCTGGTCAAAAGGGTACATGTAGATGTTCAACAACATTGGGGAGAAGATCACCCCTGAGGTACTCCACACATTAACGTATGTCGCAATGAGACCCTTTCCCCTAGCGTCACCGTCTGTCCCCACCCTTGAATGATACTTTGCTTTTGAGAACACAGTTTGATCTGGAACCTTGCTCCTTCTGCTGACCTCTTATGTTGCCTTTTACTTCTGCATATTTTTGAAGACCGGTTCATGGACATTTTTAGAAATGTCAAGACAAAATCGTTAGGCCAACAGTGCTTAACAAAGCTTTCTAGATGATAGATACAGGTTCTCCAAAGGGGTCATCTTAGTTCAATGTTTTACCAGGACTGACCTGATTTCCCCTGTGCCATAGTCCTTTTGATTCCTCCCCAGTTTTTTAATATATGTGCATGAGTGTCATCAAGTCGCAACCAACTTATGGTAACCCCAGCAAGGGGCTTCCAAGGAAACAGTTGGTTTGCCATTGCCTCCCTCTGCAGTTTTTTTTCTTATTTAGCTTCTCTACTTAGCTTCCGAGATCTGACAAGGTCAGGCTATACCACGCTACCTTCCCTCCTGGAATTTTCTGATATGGGTGGGTACAAAACCCTCTTTCTCTCTTCTTTTTCTTTACATAAAGAAAGACTTGTTTTCTTAAGAACTTCCTGAATCTTATATTCTGCCTAGTGATGGGGGAACTAATTTGATTCAGAATTAGCTTACATTAAGGAGTTTTCTCAAGAAACACTCAGAACAACAAAATATCAAAGTTTGGCCTGCTGACCATTCACTGAACACCTGCAGAATCTTGTTTGGAAGGGAAGAAGAATTCCCTGGACTTGTAGTGCTTGATTCATAACACAGTCAACAATACATATTGAACTAGACTGTATACTGAAATCACATAATTACAAATATTCCGCTATTATATTCTAAGTCTACTTTGTTCTTTTAATGGAATTGCTGCATCTTGTAGAAGCATTTAGTTATTAACTCCAGATACTGCATTTCCCCTCATTTTATTCAGTTAAGATTTTAAACTTTCTTCTTATGCCTGAGGGGTATTCATTGGGGTGCTTAGCAACCAGAATGCAACAGTCACGTCAACACTGGCCACTGCTAGTTTATTTGCTTGAGATATTTGTTCCCTGCCTTTCCCACATTCAAGACACTCAATAAATGTGAATACAATAAAAACATAAAAGCTAACAGTTCACCGTAATTACTATTTGATAACACTAACAACTCGCCTTGTTGGTAACAGTTTAATATTTTTTGTAGGCATAAGGCAGTGCCCTTCCTACCACTTTTGCCCATGCCAAGAGATACAGGATAACCTCTCTGTAAACCCATGCACCAGCTTCAGCTGGCCCAAGAAAGCCTTCTGGCAAGGCTCTGTATGGCATAGTCCACTTTTACCCAGTCAAAACCCTTTTTCTATTGCTGCTTCCATTTTCTAGATTGGGCTTTCAGGAGGGGCATGGGAAGCTCCATCCCTCTCTGATCTTTTGCAGACATGCAAGGTTGTGTCGGGGTTGTTTTTTTTTTTGCATAATCTTTTAGTTTTAATTGTCTTTGGGGAGCTGCATTTTTATACACAGCTTACGTTGTTGGCCTGCATCCTGCCACTCCACTCAGACAAGTCTGAAGCCATCCTTCAGCCTGAAGAGTCTTCCTCCAACTTAAGTGAGGCTTCCACCAAGCACCTTAGTCTGAGTAGATTCAGGTCATTGGGCTTAATTGTGCACAGTATTTCCAATCTTCAGAGAGAGCCTGGAGAGCTCCAGGAATTACAGCTGATCTCCAGAATGCAGAGATATTTCCCTTGAAGGAAATGTCTGGTTTGGAGGCATTCTATCACACCGAGGTCCCTCCTTTCCCTAAACTTTCCTCTCCCCAAGCTCTAACCCCAAATCTCCAGGAATTTCCCAACCCAGAGCTGGCAACTCTACTGCAAAAGACTGTTATCAGTTTGCAGTGTAAACTTGGCTTTACTTTGTGCACTGCTCTGAGCTGTCTGGAAGAGCAGGATGGACACCTTTAAATAAATAAAGATTTCCCTAAGCTGGAGGAGAAAATGTGGCATTTGTATTATGCCTCTCAGTATACTGCAACTGCATCTAATAAAAATAATGACATCAGCCTAACTTTAGATAGATAGATAGAGGCCCCGGTCACACGGCAAAGTTGCCGTGGGAGAGGCATGGGAGTCCCGTGGATTTTCTGGGCATGATCTCACCCCAACATCTGGGAAGTGCAGTGCTCCCGTGGTGAACCCGTGGCTCCCCGCCGAAGGTGCGGAGTTAAAAACTAGTACCTACGAGGTACTAGTTTCCTGAAACCGCGGGCCAAGGGCGGGCGTATGATCGCATTCCCAGTGGACTTACATGGCATCCAGCGCCCACCACTCTTCGTCTCCGCAGGTTGTGTAACAGCGCCCAACAGCGCATGCGCACAAAGAGCGATTGCTAGTGCGATCGCACGGCGTGGCTTCTGTGCCGTGCTGCAGGATACCCGTCTGATTGGCATTTTGCCTGAACCACGGGACCTTGACCAGGACATGTGCTCGGGCGGCCGCATGTTAGTTTCCTCTGGGGCAATTAGCCACGCATCCCCCCCCCCCGGGACAAAGATATGTAATAAAAATGGCTTGCCACCCTCTGTTTTCCCCTTCCCTGTGCCACCTCACCAGCCACAGCGGGGACACCCACCTGGAGCTTTCTTCGTTAGACCATTGTATTTCTTCCCACGGGCCTTACTCCTAGTTGCAATATAATTATAAAATAGTACCAGGTAGATTCAATTAAATCCTCCCCCTTTACTAATTAACTTTTCACATACATAATTCCCAGATATCTTATACAAGGTGATAAGACCTTTGGAATGTCTTATCCAGCTCCCACAGTCTCTCTCTCTGCTGCTGCTAACCTCCATTCACTGACTCTACCACCCTTTTGGCTAAGCCATTCAGTTCCTGGGTGATACACCAGCATTCAGACAACCCCACCCTGGCTCCACACTCAGCTAGTGTCACATCTCTCTTTGTTCATTTTAGCCTGCAAAGATAACTTTGCAGGGAGTTGCCCAACCTCACCCCCTTCCACTCATGGCATAAAGCAATTAGGGTTCAGCTGAGGCAGTTCAGAGCCAATGGGGTCCCCTCCTCAAACTCTGACCCTACTGGCAGTGAGAGGATGGCTTGAGAAAACCTCCTTGGATGCCTCAGGGTCCTTGTCTGCAGCTATGGTGGAATACCCAACATTTTGAAACTACAGGTTGCCTACAATGGTTGCTACAGGATGCAGAACCCATCCAAAATGGCTGCCACAGAAAGTGGAACAAAACACAATGCTTCCCTTCTTGTTTTGCAAAATAATTGCAGAAAGAGAATAAAAATGTCTGTGATTACATTTGCAGCTGTAGAAATATTTTTCCATTCAATGAGGGCAACCAATAACAAGTCCTGCCAACTCCTGCCCATGTTCTGAAAAGCTTATCGAGCACCAGAGAAAGTAATGGAGGGCACCACTTTGGAGAACCCTGACCTATACAATAGCAACCCACACTATTTTACCCTGAATCAGCCAATAGGGGCTGGGTACTAGGAAAGCTTCAAATCTGACAGCTGGAGATTTAGTCAGCTGGGCTTTGGGGGTTGAAAGAGTTAAAGGTTGGTTGTTGTGAATGAGAGAGAATGGTTAGGCCAAGTTAGCAGTTCAGAAAGCGGAGTCCTTTTCCCCAGAGCATAGTCTGAAGTTCAGTGCCACCAGCTATGATTTTAGCTACTTAAAAGTATTAGACACTGTGGAGAAACGCCATTTTATGTATACATTTAAGTTGGTGTGGGCCAGATAGGAGGGGACCATCAAACCTGAGGTAGGCCTTGGCCTAGTCTCCTCCTCATTCCCCCCCCCGTCTCCAACCAGTAGTCAGAGGGCAGCTCCCTAGAGAGGACAGGAAGTCCATCAAGGCTGTGAGGAGATCTGCCCCAGAATGCTGCAGGAGGGAGAGGCACTTCCTGGGCGGGAAGGGCTGTTGGATAGAGTGGAGCTTTTGGGCGGGAAGCCAGTCTGTGAGAATTGAGGTCTGTCTGCCGAAAGTCTGGAGCCAGTCAGGCTGTCGGCTGGAGTCTGCAGGAGGCAGAGGCCATGTTGAGAGTTGTGTTAATCTAACTTCCTCCAATGAAAACAAGTCGTGTGCCTGCCCTGCAGACCATCTAGACAGGGTATGTGTAGTGAAGGGAGAGATGGAGCGATCTATTATCCACCTTTATTTTGATTCTTCAGTTCACTGTTAATATGCCTGTATATAGTTAAGTGTTTTCAAAATAAATTCTTTTACTGTTGACCCTGAGAAGTCCCTCTGTACCACATAGTTCCCCCAGCTGCTTGGACGCGCTAAGAGTGAGTTGGGGACTCCCTAAGGAGGAGAATAAGGGCAAAATGACCAGTTGCCAACTCTCCAGGGGAGCCCCAAAGATTGTCAGGAAGCCCCGAGGTGGGTTCCTAGTGACATCAGAGGGAGGTTAGGTGGCTGTCCCGCCTAACCAGAGCCCAAGACAGGGACAGTGGTGGCAGCAATACCCGGAGGCAGTGGTGAAGAACTGCCCCTTCAGGTGCCAGGCCAGGCAAAGGAGGGGTGGGCAGAGCGGGGTCTGCCAGCTGATGCGGGCCCGTTTTAGCTACTTAAAAGTATTAGACACCAATGCATGAAAAATAATTTATTGATGAATATAATGTTTTCAGGAGTTAACAGACCCTGTGGAACCTAGAGACATCAAATTTTCAGAGGATCTCCCCCTGGTGTTCCTCTACATGCCCTCCACGTTATGTGAAGTTTGGACAGGGGTTATATCCCTCCAAAGAAGATGCCCCAGGAAAGTGCTTTTAGCAGAAATGTCAGGCACAGATTCAAAATGTATAGAATGGACTCCCTGCAAGCTATGCACACCAAATGCACAGGGAGCCTCACCCTGCCTTTAACGTTTGGTAAACATTTTCATTGAGAGGAGACAGTCTTTCTGGACCTGCCACGAACTTCAGTTCGCAAACCACAGACTGGCCAAAATTCATCATGAAGTTCCATTCCTGAGCTGGTTTGTGCCCATCCCTATTTGGCAGATGAACAGGCAACAGGAATTAGGTAACTCTGAATAACGATATACAACAGATAGTTTGTCACAATAACGTTGCTGTTTTGTAATAGACAGGTCTTTGTAACTGCTTAAATAAACAAGCATAAGTTTGTCTCAAAAACACTTAAGTTTGTGAAGGCAGAAACATGCACACCAAGTTCTGATTTCCCTTCTTAAACACTTGATAGGTATCATCCCCTTTTGCTAAGAGTTGGTTCCCTCAGGGCAGGGCTACTGGTCCCACTTCCTTAATTCAGAATCCTCCTTGATCCTTCACTTTGTTTAACTCAATTCAACAGTCCTAATTGCCACTCTCAATTGCCTCTCTTAACTGCCACTGTCAACACTAGGATTCCATTTGAACACCCATCAATCAAGATTCTCAGACCGGTATAATATATTAACCTTATTGCTGTCTGTTGCAATGGCTATTAGCTGTGATAGTTAAGAGTGCAATCCTAAGAAAAATGACACTCTTTTACGTCTGTTGCCTTTCATCATCTTAGAAGGGTGTAACTCTGTTCAGATTTCAAATGTACCTTTGAGCACCAGATTTGGGGAACAAAAACTGCAAAAAGTCTGTTGTCTACATGTCATGCTCAGGACATGGTTGAACATCTGTGAATCAGAATGCTGTTCTCTAGGGAACTAGCCGTGCCATCCTAAGCAGAGTTATGCCCTTGAGATAAGTCAGCAGGGTTTAGAAGGGTGCAGCTCTGCTCAGGACTGCATGGCAAATCTGATTCAACTGGGCAGTTCTTGCCCGAGTGATCTGTCACCAACTCCGGGTTCTAATTTTGCCCATTTTCATTATGGCAAACAACATTTCCCCCCATCCTTTCGTCTGAAAACTTGAGATTGAATTGTGTACACTGGGAAAGAATTGTAACTTTTATATCATTCTGGGTTATAAAGAACTGGCAATTAGAAAGGACTTGATGGTTTTATTGATAAATCAGGAAGGAATCTGACTTCTCCCATTCTGTCCTTCAACTTTATTTACTCAGCTTGTGATTAAAAATATATCCATTCTCTCTCTCTTTCCCCCTCCAAGAAACAGCAATAAGAAAAGAAATGTATAGGGGGAAACCACACCACAGTTGTGATTCCCCTAACTTAAAAAAAACACACACCACACAATCCAATCAATATAACTGGGTACCCACACTCCAAAAATTCACAGATGAGCCCTTTTATGTGCTCCTAAAACATGTCTTTTCACGCTGTCTGATCTCCTGGCCTCCCTGACACAGAGTGCAGAGGACAATGTACAGTTGAAGCTGCCTTATACCATTGATTGATTGACCCCATTATTGTTAGCAGTTCTCCATCATCACAGGGAGAAAAGATCTTCCTTAACACTTGAAGCTCTTTAACGGAGGTGGAAGAGATTAAACTGGGACCATCAGCATGCAAAGCATGTCTTCTACCAGTGAACCGTGAAATTCACCGTGAAGATAGTGTATTGTGAAGCAGTCCAATCCCCAGTCCAGTCTAGCCCAGGATAGACTAGTCTTGACTACCAGATGCTGTCCAGGTTCAGGCTCCATGGAACTAGGAGGGAGACCTGAGATCCTTAACTGGAGGTGCTGGGGAATGAACCTGGGATCTTTTGCAGGCAAAGCATGTGCTCTTGGGGGAAAAAAGCTCCTCTCTCTGCGCAATAGTTAACTTTGTAATAGATTGCCCTTCACTGGCTTTTGAAGGAGAGGTGTTAGTAAACAGAGCATAATGATTTGCTTTAAACAAAAAAAGAAAAGAAAAGAATGCTTAATAGAATGTTTGACCTCATGATGGATCCATTCGACCGTATTACTGAAAGGCAGCATTTATTATGGCTTACAAGGAGATGAAAGAGAAACGGTATACTGATATTTGGGGTCCACGTGTATTAAGGATGCAAACCAAATTCTATTTATTTATTTCTTAACTGTATTTGTAGTCTGCCTTCCTTGCCAAGATTCAATGTGGATCACCCAGTTTGAAACAATGCAGTCAGAGCAGTATCAGACATACAATCAACAACGGGATAAAACAGGATTACGAAAAGGGAACAGCATGGTAAATGGTATACTACATACAATAAAAGGTATGATATATACAGTAGACGATGAAATAAAACCAGATTACATAATTACGGAAATGGTGCCAATGGTATGTGTATACAATGAACAAAGCCATGTAAACTAGCTAAAATTTCACTGACATTTAACCGACCTCATTCTCTTCATCAAAAGGCCCTCCTAAGCAATCAGAGAAACAGTGCAGCAATATCATCCATGAACAAAGCAGTGAAACCTTGTTGTTTCAACTTGAAAATCCCCATTTTGATCTCACTCTGTAGATCAAACTCGTGAGTTTTTATTTTTGTATCAGTTTCTCTTTCTTCATGCTGAATGTTTCCCATTAAAATCCCCATTTTGATCTCACTCCTCTGTAAATCAAACTCGTGAGTTTTTTTTTTTTTTTTTACCAATTTATCTTTCTTCGTGCTGAATGTTTCCCATTAAAACTGTGTGGTTTGAATATTTGCTTTTCGAGCGGTTGCACAGAAATTGCTTGTGATGCTAATATGGCGCAAAATTATTATTATTATTAATATTAATAATAATAATAATCTGTTTTATTTAGAACATTTTAATCTCTAGAGACTCTTCTTATGGCAAACGATAAAATCCTTTAAAAAGCATAAAATCATTAAAAGTATCAAACTGCAAAACTATGGCCACTAACATCCTGGCATTAAAAAAGCAGATAACAATTAGCAAGCCAAAATGATCCTTGTAAAACAATCCTTGCTCTGACCTGGATAGCCCAGGCTAGCCCACACTCTTCTGATCCCAAAAGCTATCAGAGTCAGCTCGGGTTAGTATTTGGATGGAAGACCATCAAGGAAGTTCAGGGTTGCTATGCAAAGACAGGCAATGGTTAATCACTTCTGAACATCTCTTGCCTTGGAAATCCTACAGGGTCATGATAAGTCAGCTGAGCATTAATGGCACTTTCTACCATGATCGCAATACTTAGACAAGAAGCAGAATATAAAAACAATGTTCAGGCTGGAACCCCTCCATTAAAAACCTGGGTAAAAAGAAATGTTGTAGTCTGGCATCTTAAACAGTATAGGATGGGCACCAGGTAAGCCTAATGGGAGGGAACATTCCTCAGCCAAGGGACCATCACTGAAAAAGCCCTATAGTCCTATAGCTTTGGAAAAAGTCTTATAGCTTTAGAAAAAGTGCAGAAAAGGGAAACTCGAATGATAAAAGGGTTGGAACACTTTCCCTATGAGGAAAGGTTAAAGCGCTTAGGGCTCTTTAACTTGGAGAAACGACGACTGAGGGGAGACATGATTGAGGTTTATAAGATTATGCATGGGAAAGAGCAGGTAGAGAAAGAGGTACTTTTCTCCCTTTCTCACAATACAAGAACTCGTGGGCACTCCATGAAATTGCTGAGTGGTCGGGTTAGAACAGATAAAAGGAAGTACTTCTTCACCCAAAGAGTGATTAACACATGGAATTCACTGCCACAGGAAGTGGTGGCAGCTACAAGCATAGACGGCTTTAAAAGGGAATTAGATAAGCATATGGAGCAGAGGTCCATCAGTGGCTATTAGCCACAAGGTATAGATAGGGACTCTGGGGCAAGTGATGCTCTGTCTTCTTGGTGCTTGGGGGGGGGGGTCAACAGGGGGAGGGCTTCTAATGTCCTGGCCCCACTGGTGGACCTCCTGATAGCACTGGTATTTCTGGCCACTGTGTGATACAGAGTGTCGGACTGGATGGGCCTTTGGCCTGATCCAACATTGGCGTCTCTTATGTTCTTATGTTCCTGTCATTGATTAGCCTAGGTTGCAAACCACTTGATGGGGGGTGGAGCTGTCCCGGAACTACAACTGATCTCCAGACGACAAAGTTCAATTCCCATGGAGAAATGACAGCATCGGAAGGTAGACCGTACAGCATTACATCCACACTAAGCTCCTTCCCCAAACTCTGCCCTCACCGTGTTCCACTCCTAAATCTCCAGGGATTTCCCAATTGAAGTTGGCAGCCCTGCAGTGGTCACCTTCATTTTTAAAAAATGATGCGCAAGTTGCACTTGGCTAGCTAGGGTGATGCCCTACCAATGGGAAGGCTAGAAATGGCTGTTTAAAAGTAGAGAGCAAGTACTTCATGCTTGCTGATGACCAACCCATCCATTGTGATCAGTGGTGGGACTAGCTAGTCACTAGGGATGGGCATGAACCAAGGAAATGCACTTCGGTTCGTGGCATTCCCTGTTTGTGAACCACGAACCATCGGGAACTTTTAGCTGCCAAATTAACCGGTTCACTTTGTGAGATTTGTGATGGGATAGAAAAGTTCCCTGGTGCACTAGAGACACCAAACTTGAAGGGGTCTCTGGCTGACTCTCCTCTACCTGCCCTCTATGTTTGGTGAGGATTGGGTTTACAGGGTCCAAGTTACACCCCCCCCCCCATGGCAGAACATGCCTGCTCTGGCCTACAGGCCCCACTTCACCTTTTACTCTTCAGTAGCTGCCACCACCATCTTATCAATATAGGGATTTCTCACTGGAGGGATCAGGACCTTCAGCTCCCCTTCTAAGCTCAAAGGCCTTGCCTCATGGTATCCCACTAGCCCAGTGCCTGGCTACCAAAGGAACAGATTAATGCCTTGCATGCCCTTGGGGGAATACCAGTTGCCAACTGCTTGCCTTCCTCTCCCCTGGGGCTCCCCTTTGAAATAGTGTGTCCAAAACAGTGGGGGTCTATGGGGTACAGAAAACCATTTCCAGAATCAAAAGTTTGAAAATATTTATTAAAAAAAAAATGTTTGCAAGCATATTTTTAGCACCCCATCAGACTGAAGCAAGGAAGATCAAACGAAATCGGTAAAATGCAAATCCTCTGTCCCTTTCTCTAAAGCATGTCCTAATTACATGTTAAAATTAGGACAGGCTCTTTCTATTGGGTGTCCTCGTTCTCTAAAGATCTTCCATTACCTTAACGATTGCCCCCAGCTCTTTCCAGCCAGCCACATGGTCCAAAATGGAGGCCTGCTCCCAAACTCAGACAAGAGGTCTGTTCAGCTCAACATCACAAGGAGAAGAGAGCTCGCCTGCCCCTTGCAACATGATTTTAAGAAGGCTGTGTCTCCTCCCCCTCACTGGCAGTCTTTAAGCAGTATCTGGACAAACACTTGTCAGGGATACTCTAGGCTGATCCTGCATTGAGCAGGGGGTTGGACTAGATGGCCTGCATCGCCCCTTCCAACTCTGTGATTCTGTGATTAACACTGAAGCTCTGCCACTGTCAAATGATCCAGTGTTCATTCAGGCAAAGTTAGGATGTCCTGAATCAAACCCAAAACCATTTTAATTTGGCAAGAATTGGCTTAATAGGTACCACTTTTTAGTGTTGTTGAGAAGTTTGTTTATGGTGCAGTCCTTAAGCACACTTTCTTGGGAGCAAGCCATGGAGTAAGTAGACTAGAATGGGGACGGTGAATAGACCTGCTTAGGGTTGCTTTCCTATTGGCTCTGTTAAGTTGTTGTTTAACTAATATGTTTTTATTCCATCTTGGGGCCCTGATTAACTGCAGCAAGGGTTTGTGAAACCCTTCAAGTATGGAAAGCCATGGATGCCAGGGGCTGGCTCAGGAAGCAGGCTCCCAATCCTCAGCCCTTGACATCTATTTCCATGCAAAATGAACATCTGCGCATAAATCCTCCCAGTTTCCGGGCTGCAGCCTGACAACAAAGGTTTAAATGCAACGTCGAGTCTGTAGATAAAAACGGTTAGCTGAGTGCTTCTTTAAAAAGTTGATGCTGGGCTGTGTGATTCTGTAGCATGCCAAACAAGAAGATAGCAGGGGACTGACCCTCCAACTGGCCCTTGCAGAAATCTTCCGAAAGCCTACCTTAATCCAAATGGTACGCTTCACGGACATTGAGCTGTTCAAATAACCTGTTTTCTCCCCTTCTAAAAACACAGACATAATTCCAAACAAAAAATAAGAAAACAACCAGAGGCGCCTTCTTCCTCTAGTGGCTGATTAGAGGTCCCCGCCCTTAATCCCGGCTTGAAATGGTCCAATTTTTCCTCCACTGTTTATTTCTAAAGTACCAAAGTGAAGTTCCAGCTCTTCTATCTGGGCTTTATTTTAGCAGTGCAAAGTTTCCTCCGGGGAAAGAAGAGGGAACAATGATCTCATAAATTTTCCAGTACATGGCACAGTCGGAACAGACAATGATAGTTAACATTAAAGATGGCAAATCTCTGCAATCAAACAACTGCTCTGCAAACAGTGCAAGCCAGGGTTGCTGCAAGCAGCTGGTGCTGGCTTGCATTGGTACTCTGGCCAAGACATCCATTTGGTTTGGCACTGTGAGGAGGATGCTGGTGCATCACAAGGGCTCATATTACTCCTGCTTGTCCGCAGCTCAGAAGGAGACAGGTTTCTGTCCCCTCTAGGACTAGGGATGCCAGCCATGGGTATGGGAAATACCTGGAGACTGAAGAGGGCAGGGTTTGGAGAAGGGAGGGACTTCAATGGGGTATAATGCTATAGAGTCCACCTTCCAAAGAGGCCATTTTTTCCAGGTGAATTGATCTCTGTCACCTGGAGATCAGTTCTAATCTCAGGAGGTCTCTAACCACCAGACTGACAGACTGATCTAGAACCCACAGTGCTGTTTGCTAGGTTCAAGGCAGACCCTGGCCAGTGGCAGCGCTAGGGATGCCAACCTGCAGGTGAGAACTGAGAATCCCCCCTGAATTACAGCTCATTGCCAGATGATAGAGATCATGTCCCCTGAGGGGGGGGGGTGGATGCTTTGGAGGGTGGACTCAATGGCATTGTATCCCACTGAGATCCCAGGCTCAATCATCAAATCTTCAGGAGTTTCTCAGCCTGGATCTGGCAACCCTGCCTCCTAACCCCCTCTAATGGCCAGGGGAGCTTGGCAACCTTAGGCAATGTGTGTCCAAAGAAGTAACGGGTCTACAGGGCTTGGACCTCCAAAGCATCTTGAAGGAGTCCTGCAAGTACCCCACACTTCAGTCAGGAAGGTCAATCTTCTACTAATATATTTTAAATATATCATATATGGAAAAATATTGATTTTCTTTCAGGGCTTTGTGAGTGCTGTTGTCTTCCCAAGCACTATTTTACACACACACACACACACACACACACACACACACACACACACACACACACACACAAAGATTCAAAGGAAATATCACCATCTGATCATAATTCTGGCAAGCCTGAGACTCTTCCCAAAGGGGAACGAATACTGTTAATAGTGAAATATAAATAGCATTGCCATATCCCAGTTCCTTAAATTCAGGTGGCTTAATTTGCACGTTATGGAGCTTATTTGTTAATTATGCAAATCAAGTACATTAATGGTTGTATTGTCTGCCGAGTTCTGTGTGTGTTTTCCTAAGCAGCTACAGTAAAAATCTGGGGAACAATCAAATTAAGCATCTCTAGATATGTCTGTTCGCTTATTCTGCTCATGCTTGCTTCTCACAGCATGTAATGAAGAACTGTAGAGAGTGTGCTGATCATAACTGTGACCTCCCTGATCATGTGTGTCCCCAGCCTTGTTGAACCTGTGTTCAGAAAGGGTATTGTTAGGGAAGACGGGACTGATTCAGTCACCAAAAGTTACAAGTTTCCATAAAACATAGTGTCCTTCTATGACAGAGGCAGCTGCTTCCAAATAGGCATTCCCTGCAGTGACAAAGATGATATTCTCTGAATTCTGCAAAAGTATCCTCTTTCAAGTAGGTGGGGGTAAATTTGAGATCAGCTCTTTGCTTTGGGGGAAATGTACTTTGTGGTTCCACTTTTTGAAGAAAAGTAAGGATTCACTCCCACTAAGACCGTAGGACAGTGGTGTCCAACACAGCTTCCATGGCAGCCATAGCACCACCTCACACCTTTTGTGACACCTGCCAAGTGTTTTTAGAAAGTAGGCAGGTCCAGGTGTGGCTTTTGTCCAGCAAGGTTTCTGATGGGCCATCGGAGATCCCATTGGCTGTGCAGATTTTTCTAAAGTTGTTTGGGCATCAGCTGTACAACTAGCACAACGATCCTCATTGTATGACTGAACAATATGTTCATTTGAAAGGCTTTATGTTAAAGAGCCTCTGCCTGAAATGTTGAAGAGTTATACATTACATCATCTCCTGATATTTTTGCTGTTGGCTCCGCCTCCTGCAGCAGCCATTTCATGCTTGCTTATGCCCACCACCCTGTAGCAGAATTCCAAAGGAGCCTTTGGACTCAAAAAGGTTGGGGACCCCTGCCATGGGGCAAGGCTGCTAAGCTCAGAAACTTAAAAAAGTCTGTGTCTATGGTCAACTTGAAATCGGGGGAGCCCTTGTCCTGATGGGGGGGGGGGGATGTTGGTGGCAAGCCTACCATGAGAGCTACACTGGGGATCACTGCACTAAACAATTGGACAGGACAGCCTCTTCATATTTTGCCTAGTATCTCTGGATCTAAAAAGGTAATAATAATAATGATGATGATGATGATAATGATAATAATGATGATGATGATGATGATGATGATGATGATGATCTTTCAATTTATTAATCGCTCAGTCCTGCAGAGCTGCTGGCTCTGAGTGATTTACAGTTACTCATTTCACAAGGGACTAACAATGATTCATGGGGGTAAGGGAGGACAACATATATAAATCTTTAAATCACACACGATTGCAGCCGACGGGGATTTTGTTCAGCCATAGACTAGACATGTTCCAGCCGGCATTTTTCACTCGACTTGGCTTGATGACGTCAGCTTTCTCCAGGTCTGATTCGAGTTGGAACACTGCACTGCCACCGCCTGGCCGGAACGGCCCATTACAGGCTTCTTGATGCCAAAGAGATCTTTCTAGGCTTCCGATTTTATGAGTTGAACATTCTGTTTGCCGGCTAACACCTCCCCCACCAGGGGGTTTAGTGTGCCCACCCTCTCTAAGGAGTGGTACCCATTTTATCTACTTGTTGAAGCTTTCGAACCACTGGGTGGACAGCGAGCTGGGGACAAGGCTGGTAGCTCACACCAGCACGGGGCTAGAACTGACAGTCGTTCTGTTCAGCTCAGATGTTACTATAACCAGAGGATGAATCCCCTGTGTCACCGCTCCCCTTGCTCGAAAGCCAGTCAAATCCGACTCTGGGGTTGCGGTGCTCCTCTCCATTTCAAAGCCGAAGAGCCAGTGCTGTCAGAAGACATTTCCGTGGTCATGTGGCCAGCATGACTAAACACCAAGGTGCATGGAATGCTGTTACCTTCCCACCGAAGTGGTACCTATTTATCTACTTGCAATGTCTTGCTTTTGAACTGCTAGGTTTGCAGGAGCATCTCTGGGTCTACAGTGGATCAATTTTTTTAAAGAAAAGAAAACTGGGACTCTGAGCCAACTACCTACCCCAGTAGGAATAAGGTACTATGTCCACAATCAAGACAATCGAGCCATAATACAATAAAGGCCATAGAGCTATTGAAGTCTGCCAATTTCACCTTGGAATTCCAACATGTAGTGGGGCCATGGTAGGGCCTCTTCTTTGCATGCCAAAGTTCCCAGGCTTAATCACTGGCATCTCCAGTTTAAAGGATCAGGTAGCAGAGGGAATGGAAGACCCTGACCTGAAACCCTGGAGAGCTGCTGTCAAGCTAGAGACACCAAACATGTCCTCCAAGTTTGGTGTCTCTAGCTTGCACAAGACTTATTCTATACACTCCCGAACCTCCTGAACCACAGTGTTCATTTTGACAAGCACAGGCTCAGGAAGTTCAGGAGTATATAGAATGGATTCTGTACAAGGTAAAAACACCAAACTTGTATGGGATCTCCAGCTGACTCTCATCTAACTGCCTTCCAAGTTTGGTGAAGTTTGGATTTATCAGTATGAGTTATCCCCACACACACAGGTACCCCCAGGAAAGTGCTTTCTGGGACAATGACAGGCAAGTTAGGTGTCTCTAGCACACGGGGGGGGGGATTCTACCACCTCACAAATGTCATGAACTGAACTAGTTTGTTTGGTAGCTAAAATTTCATAACAACCCATGGTTCATGAATGGGGCATGCCGTGAACCACAAATTGAACTGCATTTTCCTGGTTCATGCCCAGCCCTAATCCTATTTGTGAAAAGTTGCAAGCCACTTTGAGGACTTTATGGCGAAAAAGTGAAATATCTCTCCTATGTAATAATTCTGTTTTGGAGTGGCAACATTCCATGCATTCCCAAATCAGTTGGCTCAATGCTCTGTCACTCAGCACATCTCCCTATCTGCTGGCCAGATTCCCTGAGTTCTGTCCACAGAAGCCGCACTGGCCAAAAATTCCCTCAGGACACAGTTGTTTTTGCTCCCCAAAGAACTTCACATTTGCATGTGGTGCTGACAGCAGCAGCGCCCTGCTTTCCCTGTACCTGACCCTGGCATGGTCTCTCCAAGGTGGCGGGTGGGAGCTGACCCCGCTTGGCCCAGAAAGACAAAGGCTCCGAGGGCACAGGCTGGCCCAAGCAGGCCTCGCTGGAGCGGCAGAAGCCTGGCGGTCACCGACACACACCTGGAAATGTGCGGCCGGAGAGTGAGAGGCGGCTGTGCTCTCAACGATGGAAGAGCACCAGAATATGGGCCAGGTAATACCACTCGCCTCTTTGCCGTGGCTCACTCGGACCGCCTGGAGGAGGCAGAAGCGGCTCTGCATGCCTGCTGCGGGGGGGGGGCTCTTTCTAGAGCTCGTTGTGTTGCTTTTATACAACAGGCTTTTCTCCAAGTATAAAGGTAAAGTTAAAGGTTCCCTTGCTCGAAAGCCAGTCGAATCCGACTCTAGGGTTGCGGTGCTCATCTCCATTTCAAAGCCGAAGAGCCAGCTCTGTCCGAAGACGTTTCCGTGGTCATGTGGCCGGCATGACTAAACACCAAGGCGCACGGAACGCTGTTACCTTCCCACCAAAGTGGTACCTATTTATCTACTTGCAATTTCTTGCTTTCAAACTGCGAGGCTGGCAGGAGCTTCTCCTATTATATACATATGTACATTCAAAACAATTAAATAAAGTTGCAGTCAGCCTTCTAATAAATTTGCTGTCTAACTTCTGTTCCAAAAGGGAACAATAACTGGATATACCATCTTACGAAATCTAAGGGAAACTTGGAACTAGGCAAACATTTGTAACACTTATTTGCCATAAAAGGAACAGGTTGGTGGTCACAATGTTGAAGATGCCCCATTCAAAACCTAAACTGCAGTTAGGGGAACAGCTTTTTATAGAAGGGGGGGAGAGACAAGAGGTATAGAACTGGGAGTTTTGAACAAAACAGAGTTAATTAGACCTGCGTATTCCTTTTGTTATTAACTACAACAATTATCAGAATGGGATGTTTCATAGTTACCATCATCAATGTGAAAACAAAACAAATTTCCCAGCCAAACAGCCTGCAGTGAAATAATTCATTTCTGTTTGTCCTGGTTTTTTTCATTATTGCAGTCTCTGGCTCTGTCAGTTTCACTTCTACAATGCAGTCAGCATTTCCCCAATAAATTATAGTGAGAGCTCTGTGTTCCTTCAGAAAAGGTGGGGAGAGAGGCTTTGGCCTTTCTTGGTTGAATGTAACCTGTAGCCATTAGGATTATACATACACAGGAAGGAAGGAAGGAAGGAAGGAAGGAAGGAAGGAAGGACTCAAATCTAGTTGTTATACATGTGTGATGTGTTCCAATCTTGAAGGAGATTATTTGGGACTAGAGTTGCCAGGTCCCCCTTGACAACCAGTGGGGGATGGGCGTAGAGTTGCCAGATCCAGGTTGGGAAACTCCTGGAGATTTGGAGATGGAGCCTGGGGAGGACAGAGACCTTAGTGGAGTTCAGTGCCATACAGTCCACTCTCCAAAGCATCCATTTCCTCCACAGGAACTCATCTCTGTAATTTGGAGATAAACTGTAATTATGGTGGATTCCCAGGTCCCACCTAGAGACTGGCATCCCTACACAGAATCCACCCTCCAAACCATCAATTTTCTCCCCACAGGCTTGGCTGGGGCTCTGCTGGGTATTCCAGTTTAAACCATACAATCCAATAGAGCCACCCCCATCCTCCATTGTTTCCAATGGAGGGGGGAAAGGCATTTAAAGGGATCACAGTCCCTTTAAATACCTTTTGCAAGCCATAAATGAACTTCAAAGGCATTTAAAGGGCTTGCAGTTCCTTTAAATGTCTTCTCAAAGTGGTGAGTTTACCCAGAAAGTGTTTAAAGGGACTGAAATCCCTTTAAACAACCTTGATCACGGTCCCTTTAAATGCTTTTTGCGAGCCATAAATAAACTTCAAAGGCATTTAAAGAGCTTGCAGTCCCTTTAAATGTCTTCTCAAAGTAGTGAGTTTACCCAGAAAGGGGTTAAAGGGACTGCAAGCCCTTTAAACAATCTTGACCTTCAGCTATCTGGTGTTCCCAAATATTTTGGGAATTGTTTGGGTTGGGTATTTTTGGATACCCAAATAAATACTGGACTCTATAACCGGCTGGGGAAAAAATCTGGAAAACACCAATAAGGTATTTTTCAGAATTTTTTTGGCTCAGTATAGGCCAAATGCATACCCCTAGTTTTGGCCCAGTTGGTACAGGAACAACTAATTTGTTACTTTGCTCTTGTGGTATTGGTGTATTTTGTGAGTGATCTCTGAGATCAATCAAGTCCATGATCTCAACCACCTATTGCGATTCTGAGTTCAGAGCAATTGTGTTATGCTCCACAGATGTAGTAAGATCAGCTGAAATGCGAGTAAGTCTTAACCTTTAATTTTTCAAATCTTATAAGCATATCTTTCTGCTTTGCTCCAGGAAGAAGTCTATAAGATTCACACAATATTTCTTTGTCTGCATCTTCCAGGGGATTCTCCATAGAACCAGAAACTACATAATTAGAGTGAGTTGTCTAGGGCTCACTGCCCTCTTACTCAAAAACATCTGCTGATCTTGCTTCCCTCACCCCCTCTCTTTTTTTCTTAAGATTAGGGGATTGACATTTTGATTCCTAAAAAACCTATCAGGGTAAATACCAAAGTCAAACAACATTAGAGCCCTAGGCATCAAAAATTCAGAATAATAGAAGTTCTAAAATTAAACATAACCCTCCACATTCTAAAAGTTTTCCTCAAAACTATATGATCCATCAGATGAATTCTGTACATAGGTAATTGTAGTAACTTGGCCAGGTGAGATTTAATCTGGTACCTAGATCCCCAGGCCAGAAGAATGCCTCTATAAGGAGTTATTAGTAGGTTGACCTTATACTGGCTACGCTGGAATGAATACTTATAGTCCTCAGTGGAATGAAATATCGGTTTTGATTCTAAACCTGGGGAAGAAAGTATCTTTCCTTGGTACCCCATTGTATCTCCAGCTGCTGTCCATTTTATCCTAGCTCCCATCTCATGGCATTTTAATTCCCACTCTGAATGACTACTTTGAATTTTGCCCCAAATCTTCTCCAATGTCACATAAATCTAGCTCACAGTATCTGCAGTTAGCAGGGTCTGAGACACTAGCAAAGCTAAGATACTATTCTCTTGTCCAGAAGGAATTTAATTTCCACCCTGATTATCCAGATGTTGCTGCTCTTCAAGAGAGTCACTTAAAAGTCTCGACATCTCACATCTCTTCTTGGGAGGAGTGTCATGCAATGGAAAATTAACTCCTGAGAAGTAACTGTCCAGTCTTAATTGTTTAGGGGAAGGTAGCTCATATATCGGAGTATCCCTTAATCTCTTCTTTGACGGCACCATTGTGTGTACTGTATATATCCACAGAGACGAAGCTGGTGTAAGTGCTAGTCATTGTTAACAACCAACAGTTGAGCACTCAAAGATAGGAGATTAAGGTGGGAAGAAGTTAAGACTTTCCTTCATACCTGGAGTTATTTAGTTCTTTCACTCTTCTTTCAAATTTTAGTCCCACGGCTGATTTATAACAAACCGTTAAGGAGTGTAGCTGTTATCGCTCCTAATTTGCCTTGTTTTAAAAGAATCTCCAGTTTGCTGCTTCTCACAAGTAATGCAGCAGGAGTCAGGAATCCCGGAGTTCAGAGCAATTATAAACAGCAGAGGCAATAATTCACTCCAAACACTCTGAAGCACTTCTTGGAACCAAAGAAGCAGTCTGTAAGCTGGATTTGAGCAGTTATTCACTACCATAGGAAAACGAAAACTTATCGAAAGCAAAGCAAGAGGAGTTTACCATTGAGTGTCTGCTCAGGTCTCCCGTAGTCCCAAAATCCGGGTCAAAGAAAAAAAATAATTCTCTTTAGTCTCCGGGCTCTAACTCACAATGCCTAGGAAGATCTGGTGTAGTGGTTAAGTGCACGGACTCTAATCTGGGAGAACCAGGTTTGATTCCCCACTTGAGTAAGCCGTAGTTCTGGTAAGAGCTGTTCCTAAAAAAGCAGTTTCTGTCAAGAGCTCTCTCAGCCCCGCCTACCTCACAGGGTGTCTGTTGTGGGGAGGGGAAGGGAAAGGAGTTTGTAAGCCACTCTGAGACACCTTCGGGTAGTGAAGGGCGGGGTATAAATCCAATTTCTTCTTCTTCTTCTTGGTCAGGTTTATCTTCTTCACAGGCTCCAAGAAACCACTTTTCCTCAAAGCAGCAGGAGACATCCCATAAAGACTATGGTTCAAAGGCCCATTCCAGAAGAGACCCACTCTTCTTCCAATTGCCATTCTTGCTGGTCCACAGGCTGTCTTTTGTGGAACTTCCATCGAAGTTCCATCGAAATTCTCCACCCCCTCATAAGAAAACACCTCAGCTCCTTCTCTTCTATCCTCTTTGTAGTAGGGGTGTGCAAAAAAAAAAATTCGGTAAAATTCGGATTCGGGTTTATTGAACCTGAATTTTTTCGGGAAACCCGAAAAAACCCGAATTTCTATATCGGTAAACCATAGATATCCGAAAATTTTCGGAAAACTCGAAAAATTCGGGTCCATTATAACCAATGGGGCCATTGAAGTCAATGGCAAAAAACCTCTTGAAACTTTGCGGGGGGCTGGGGGACAGGTTGTGGGGGGGCACTTGTATGGTTCTTCTCTGCTGCAGTGTGGCTGGGGCTGGCTGGTCTGGCAAAAGTTTGCAAACATGCTGTCCAAAACAGTTTGCCCCCATCCCTCCATTGTTCTCTATGGTGGGAAAAAAAGTATTTTTTTCCCACCATAGAGAACAATGGGATGGGGGCAACCTGTTTGGGGGAGCATGTTTGCAAACTTTTGCCAGACCAGCCAGCCCCAGCCACACTGCAGCAGAGAAGAACCATACAAGTGCCCCCCCACAACCTGTGCCGCCAAACTGGGTGCCCAAAACCCCAAAACCAACACAACTTGGCTCAAACCAAAGAATCTCTCTACAGCAGCAGCACTGAGGTAGCATGTCTGTGCATTGCCAATGCCAGCCAGACAGGCCCAGCAGCAGGACCAGAGCAATCTGCCCCCCCCAACCTGTGCCACGGTGCAACCAATCAGTGCCCAAACCAACTTGGTGGAAACCAGAGAATTTCTGCAGACAGCAGCAGCAGCCCACAGAATGAGGGAGCAAGCAAGTGCATGCCAGCCAGGCCCCAGCATTGCAACAGAAGAACAAGAGCAATCTGCCACTTGTGCCATGCCAGCCAGGTTGCCATGCCAGTCAGTGCCCCAAAACCAGAACTAGATCAAACCAGAGAATCTCTCCAGACTGCACTGGAGCGGCAGCACACAGGCTGAGGGAGCATGTATGTGCATCGCCAATGCCAGCCAGCCAGGCCCAGCAGCAGAACCAGTCCACCTCAAGTGTGCCAATGTGCCAGTGCCCCAAAAACCCCAAAAGCAAAACAATCTCTCCCCTCTGCAGTGGCAGTGGCCTACATATGGGAGCATGTTTGCTAATGGCAGCCATGCCCAGCTGCAAAACCAGAGCAATCTCAACCCCCCCTCCCAACAACCTCTGTGCCAGTCACCCAACTTACTGGACTCAGTCCAAACCTGAGGATTTCTGCAGTATAAATGAAGGGGGGGGCAGGCAGGGCCTGTGCAAGTGACGTGAGCAATCACTAGGGGTGTGCGTGCGAATCCCCACTCAGCGCACCTGAAGAGAGGCAAAGGGAGGCCAGAGGAACCCAAATTACACCAAATCAGAGTGGCCGCCAACTCTCCAGGGGGTGCCCAAAGATTGAGATATGATGATTCCCAGGTTTTGTAGGTGAACCAATCCAGGAAAGAATAGCTCACCTCTCCCTAGTGTGCCCCTGCCCAACCAAACCGCCCCGCAAGCAGATCCAAGAAAGTATTTGTGCACCCCTCCTTGTTTCCTAGTGTTGGACTTTCCTGAGAAAGACTGACACTCTCCACTTGTGCCTCTATAAATCAGCATCATAACATTTATGCGTATTATCTATGTAAATGAAATACTGTCAATATGGAAATTGCATATAAAAACCCACACTTTGCAACATGTATACCCAGTGTAAATGAATCTCAAAACCCAAGAGTGAGAAGAGGAGGATTTCTCCAACTGCAATCTAGATTTGTATTTCGCTTTCTGCATATCTCTCTCTCTCTCTCTCTCTCTCTCTCTCTCTCTCTCTCTCTCTCTCTCTCTCTCTTTCATTTGACTAAAATCCCAAAAAGACAAATTAGGAAAAAGAGAGAACAATTTCCCAGAAAGCTTTCATTAGATCAACACTAATAACGCCTTTCAGCCTCTGCGCATTGCGTCTGACACCACAGCTCAAGCTTGTCCAAGTGCTAATTATTTTCCCTGTTATGAAAGGGAGGTTGGGTTTCAAAGTCCCAAAATGTGACACGGCACTTAGGACAGAGGCATTGATTTGCAAAATAAATCCATTATGCTGAACTGAAAGTTGCAAGAGCAGTGACAACCAGTGGCAACCAGACTTGCAATGGCACCCTATTTAGTGGCAGTTCTTGCCACTGCATGGTGCATAATTCTCAGGAAGAAGGAACATCTCCTTTGTTAATATGAAGGGACACAATCTTCTCTCTCTCTCTCTCTCTCTCTCTCTCTCTCTCTCTCTCTGTCTGTCTCTCTGTCTCATTGGGTCTTGTAAATAAGAAGCGGGAGACTGACCAGTTATTAAGGTGCACAGAGTTTATATGGTTATAAAGGTGAATATATACAGAGACGTTTACAGGCTATCGTACAGCATGTCGTGCCTTAGTCTATGAGAACTAAGTCCCCCCTCCAGTTTACTAAACTGATAGCTATTATGCTAAACCCCAGCCAATCTCTAACAGGGTGATGTAATCACTAGCTCTAACAAGCCCAGAAAGAGTAACACCTGCTAGAAAACTCCTGGCTGTAATTACATGATTACTAGCATGACAGCTAGTTCTGACAAACAGATCAAACTGATCTATAGTAACTGCTTGCTACCTCTATCACTCTGACATATATCTCAATATCTCTTTCTCATATTTCTCGTTCCAGTTTACAGATGCTAGGAAAGAAAACTTGTGAAACTCTCAGATGAAGAGACACAATTCCCTGCTTGCAGAAAATCAGCACACCAGGAAGACAGACTGAGAAACGTTTCCCTGTTATTATCCATATGCGGGCACTTATGGATAAAGTAATAACGTGGCTGAATGCCCCATGTAGTAAAGTATGAAAGGATGCAGACCACAAAGGTTTCTATCTAGGGGTCAGTGGGGCCAGGCCCAAGGGCGTAGACTTTCCAATTTCCTGGGGGGGGCTGGGGCTGGGCCAGAGGCAATGCATAACTCATTAGCATATGCCACACCCCTGACAGAAGGCCACACCCCCTCACATCACGGGACATGTGTCAGAAGACAGCAGGGCTCCACTGGACTGTTTTGGATTAATAGCTGGGGGTGAGGAGAGAAATCTGCCCTCACAGAGGAGGGAGAGCCTGTACCTGAATAAAACTCGATTTTAAAGGTGCCACTGGAGTGTTTTGGTTTACTGGCTATGGGGGGGGGTGAGCAGATCTGCCCTGACAGAGAAGCCAGAGCTGGTTCCATTATATAACTCCGTCTTA
>NW_015160889.1:7688-18727 GCF_001447785.1 Gekko japonicus | reverse complement strand
CCACTCACCAGAGCTCCCCCCGACCAGCAGGAGAGCAACTCCCCCTAACAGCAGCTGCAGACTGTGCTGGGCTGCGCTCATTGCCGGAGCCTCTCCGCGCCCTCGGTGCACCCTGGCCCCCGGGATGAGGCGTGCTGGAAAGCGGAACCTGCGGGGCACGGGGAGGAGTTTGCATAGAGCTCTGGCCTCGGCTCCTCCTGCCAGCCTGTGGGTGCCGGTGGGTGGCTGGGCGGGGAAGGGAGCCTCACGCCTCAGCCTGCTGGGCTCTTCCAAGCGAGTCCCGGCCCGCTCCCCGCCCGGCGCCATCTTCGGACTCCGGCCACTCCACTGCGCTGAGGGAAGGAGGGAGGGGAGTGGAGGGAGGAGGGAGAAGCGCCCCCCGGGGGAGGCTGAGCCCCTTCCTGAAAAGTTCGGGAGGGTCTGACGCTCCTCAGCCCCCCTGCAGTTTACGCGCCTGGCCAGGCCTGTGGCTGCCATTGATGTGAGTTTTGGGGGACGAGGCAGGCAGGGGGTGTCAAATAATGCACTGGCAACACTTTGAGGTGAAGACCCAGAAATGATGTCAGTACTCCGAGTAACACTCTAGGAAGTCCCTCGATCTCTATGGTAAAGATTTTCAATTCATCCGAGGGAGAAGCGACATCAGAGCAAGGGTATTTTTGAGAGGAACCAGCAGGGATGAGAAATTTATTTATTTATTTATTTATTTATCAAATTTATACCCCGCCCTCCCCCGTAGGGCTCAGGGCGGCTTACAAAGGCAATGCAGTAGCATCCCTAGAATTAAGGCCCCTAATGGTTTTCCTGAAAGAGTCTCCTATTCTCTGTCGAGACCTTAAGGAATATGTCACTTTTCCTCTTATCAGAATGATGTTGTCTTAATCCCATTTTCGGCACCAATCTGGAAACTCATTATAAAAGGAAACAAAATAGCATTAACACCTTTATTTCTTTTTTAATGGATGAACAGGATGCATACAAGTCAGGGCCACACGCAACACATCTAATCAAAATTCCTGATCTTTGGGGCCTCACTGTTAGTACTTTTTGGCTCTACTCCTAAAGAGCCAAACTCCTTCTGACCCTAGTCCTGCCAAGCTCCTAAACATCCCATCTTCCAATCTGTGCTCAGATCAGTTCTGGTAATGCAGTGATCCTTGCAAATAATATGCTTGAAAATTGAACTCAGCCTGCTCACGCTGCCTGTTTCTTCCCAAGCTGAGCACCTCGGGTCAAACATTTCACAATTTAAAATGAGCAATATTCTGAATGCATCGGTATCTGGTTGGCAGCAGAAGCCAGCCAGTAATCACTGCAGGTGCATAACTTACTCAATGGGTGATGTTGATGGAATTTGCCATTTGCTTGGCCTTCTGATTCAATACCAGAGGGCTCAAAAGTACAATTTCCACCCAACCTGTCAGGAAGTCATGCTGGGAAAGCCTGAGAAATTTCCACAGGAATATATGAAGCTGCCTTACAGTAGCCCTGTTCATACATTACAGTGTATGCATATATGCCATGCATGTACATGTGTACATCTGTCTGTAAGAAATTCCCAATGTATGTTCACTTTACAAATGAAACCAGAGACTATTACCTGGATAAATGTGAGGATTCAATCACATGTTCAGCTGTATGTGTGTTGAATGTAACATGAGAATTACTGGAGCAGATCCAGAGCTTCCTGGATGACAAACTGGCCTTGGATCCATTCTAGTCTGGCGTCTGCCCCAGCCGTGGAATGGAGACAACTCTGGTCACCCTCACAGACGAGCTCCTCAGACAGCTGGATTGAGGCGGGTCAGTGCTGCTGCTGTTGTTGGATTTTACAGCAGCATTTGACATGGTCAACCACGATCTTTTGACTAGGGATGTGCATTCGGCTCAGCCAAGTGGGGGAAAAATTATAATCTCTATATGACATTATTCGGGCTCCCTAGAAGCCAAATCAGATTCCCTGATCTGATTCGGCTTCCCAAAAAAGTACTGCTGTGTAGAAGCTGAATCTACTCAGCTTCTATACGGCATCCCCCCAATACATCATTTCCCCAGTAGGCTGGCAGGCCAGCTGGGGAAGGGAATCAGAGGTAGAAAAGGTCAGTTTCACTCTCCTCTGCTTGGAAGTGGAGGGGAGTGTAACTGACCCGCTCTACCTCTGATTCCCTTCCCCAGCCAGCCTGCCATGGAGGCATCTTTAAATGCCTCTCTGATCCAGCCTTCCCCAGTCTGCTAGCTGTGGCTGGCGGGCTGGGGAAGGGGCAGGGAGGCATTTAAAGATGCCTCCCTGATCTTTCCACCTTCCCCAAGGGATGAAAACCCAGAGTTGCCTTTGGCTCCTACAGGCTTGGGGGGTGGGGAATGAAAGGCAAGGCTGAAGGGACTTGGATCTAAGAGATCCAAACCCCTTCATCCTTGACCTTGGTTCCCACTGGCTAGGACGGGGGGTAGGACCAAAAGGGTTCTATGAAAAAAGCCCACATGAAAACCCATGTTCATAAATGCTCACAGGAAAAAAGCCCATGTGGAAAAATGCCCACATGGAAATAAGCCCACAAGGCTTTACCATGTAAAGGGCCATAGATATTTATAATGGTGGATAACCATTCATCTCCACTTATGAGAATGAACAGGTATTACCTATATTTTATATTGTTGTTTTAGAATTAAAACATGTCATATTCACATGCAACAATTTGTGTTGTGATTTTATCAATTATAACCAAATAATAATTTTGCTATGTTATTAGTAAATTACTTCATTACTGTACAAGTGAAGAGAGCTTTAATGCTCTTGTGTGTAAAGGCTTGGAAGGGAAAATGCAGGAAATAAAAGTGACCATTTTGTTATCAACAAACTTTATTAAGAAAGAAAAACAATAACAACGGAAATATAGAAATATTTTAAAATAAATTTAAATACTTTAAATTTATTAATTTACCATTTGTCAACCTTTGTAATGTTGGTATGAAGAAATTTCTAAAGTAAAGACAGAAAGATGTTAAATTAAATTATGTATAGACTAGTATACACAGCTTTTGAACAACTATATGGTTTAAAATTCTTCAAATAAGTAATATTATTTACTTATTTTGTTATTAAAAATTAAAACCATAAGATAACATTAAAATAAGTTGATTTCCTAGTTCGGTTTCACTTTACTTGTATTTTAACAAATACAGTGTGGTACACCCTGTTACCATGACAAAAGACCTAACCCTAATATTAAAAGCAACAATTGTTTAAAAACAGCATTTAATAACAATAACAATTATTTAATAACAACAACCTCAGATCAGATATAATTCTTCATTGCAAATTAGCCAATCTCTTTAAGTAATTTAGTTTGTTCTACCTACTCATATTGCTGCACAGAAGTGGCTACCATGTCATGTAGTGCCTCACATTTCCTCTTTTTCACCTTTAGGCGACCTGCCTATGCATTAGCCAGTGTTAGTTTGTGGCAAGCCAGGTCCCTCTGCAGTCCATCGAATAGAGACAACACACTGGGATGACTGCAGTGGAATAGGAATTAATTAATGACACGGTTGCCACTTCTGTTATTATCTGTTATTTAATGTTATCTTATGGTTTTGTTATCTTATGGCTCTAGAAAGAGGCTCTGGGTGGGTGCCCTGGCCTTGGGTGCTCAGCGTCAATTTGCTGTGGTGACCTCAACAGCGTATAATGACACAGAGTCCACTGTTTTCTCCAGGGGAACTAATCTCTGCCATCCAAAGAGCAGCTATAATTCTGAGGGATCTCCAGCCCTCATCTGGAGATTGGCAGCAGTGGTTCCCCAGGAGGAAAGGGCTGGTTTGGAGGGTGGAGCCTATGGCATTGTACCTGTTTGAAGTCCCATCCCTCCTCAAACCCCAACCCTCTCCAGACTCCACCCCTCAAATCTTCAGGAATTTCCCAACCTGGAGCTGGCAACCCACCTGATGGTTAAGCCAGCTGAAACTGAATCCTTTTAAGAGGGAGGTTCTGTGGCTAAGGTGGGGAGATTTTGGTGTGGGGTGCCAACTCCTGGCTCCTGATGGTGTGCCTCTGAGACTGGAACCTACCGTTAAGAGTCTGGGGGTGATTCTGGATGCTTCCATAACAGTGGAGGCCCAGGTCACCAAGATTGCCAGACTGATGTTTTTCCAACTACACCAGGTCAGGCAACTGGCCCTATATGTCTCACCCTGATCGAGTCACTGTAATCCATGCAATACTCACCCCCAAACTGAATTACTGTAACTCGCTCTATGTGGGCCTACCCTTGAGGCTGACCCAGAATTGTCAACTGGTGCAGAATGCAGCCGCATGGGTCCTCAGAGGGACACTGCTCACAGCACATATTCAGCCTGTGCTGCGTGAGCTGCATTGGCTTCCAGTGGAGTACTGGATCAGGTTCAAGGTGTTGGTACTGACCTTTAAGGCCCTTCACAACCAGGGACCTATGTACTTTCAGGATTGCCTCTCCTAGTATACCCCTAGAAGGGTGTTAAGCCCTGTAGATCAAAACCTACTGGTGGTTCCCAGCCTGAGAGATATCCAGCTGTCCTTGACCAGGGCCAGGGCTTTCTCTGCCCTGGCCCCAACCTGGTGAAACTCACTGCTGAATAACATCCATGCCCTGCAGGGCTTATTACATCTTGGCACTCCTGTCCCCTGCCCTCCCATGAGACAGCAGCACTATTGGGGTTTTAGCACCATCTTTAGCTCAATTGTTGGTCTATTCTTTTTAATCTTGTTTTATCTGATGTCTTATCACCATGGCTGTACACTGCCCTGAGCTCAGTCTCCAAGGGAGGACAGTTGATAAATCAAATAAAATATATCAATATGAAGAAAAAGCAAGTGATCATTGCATACCGATTGCATGTGCATTAACTATATCTTGTAAACAGGGCTGGGTCATTGGTCTATCAATGCCTATTCTGACTGACAGCAGATCTCCAGGGTCCCAGGCTGAAGTCTTTCACATCACCTGCTCCCTAGTCCTTTCAAGTGAAAATTTCAAGGGGATAGGCCCCAGAACCTTCTACATACAAAGCAGAGGCTTTACTGCTGAGCCATAACTCCTCCCCTGGGACTGTTAAGCACCAGTCTGGGGTTATACTCTGTCTGAGAAGCCGTCCCTTCCAGGCAGGGGTCATTTCATAGAAAAAGAGGTGCAGGAGCTCATTAGCATAACTCCTTAGCATAACTCCTTAGCATAACTTATTTGCATATGCCACACCCCCTGGCATCACGGGAAGTGTGTCAGAAGGCAACACCCACCGCTCAGGCTCCACTGGACTGGTTTGGATTGCTAGCTATTGGGGGGGGGGCGTGCAGATCTGTCCTTACAGAGGAGGGAGAGCTTGTACCTGAATAAAACTTGGTCTTAAGGGTGACACTGGACTGTTTTGGACTGAGGGGCCGAGGGGTCCTCTGCAACCTACCTGGCTGCTTCTTGCTCTGACTGAGGGCTGCTGGGAGCAGGGGGTGGGGCTTGTTGCATGTGCCCGTCCCCTGGGCTCTTTACTGCCGGAGCTCCGCTCCTGTGCAATCCTGCAGAAAATGACCCCAGATTCAATACAGGAGGGTGCCGACGGTTACATAAAGCTTGCAGTTTAGGCGATGGAGAACTAGCAAATAGAAACCAGTGAGGAGAAGGACAGGCAGCTCTGGGCATGCATGTGCACAATGCACTTTGTGAACATTCGAACGAATGCTCACAAATATCCATCCTATAATTTTAAGTATTGGTTGGGGATGATCGCTAAAATATCAGTGCTGAGCATGGGGATGTTGGTGGAGCCCTAATTAGAACCCATGTTGTTGCTGTTTTAATTCCCGAACAATTAGGCACATTCTTTCCACGGGCTTTAAGAGGAGCGGTAAGTAACACCGCTCCAAGGTTGGCAACAGGTAATTAAAACCCTCTCTGTTGCTGGTTAAGAGAATCTACCTTCTTCCTGCCTTCAGCTGGTTTCTCTTTATGATCACTTTTTTATATATATTTCCTTGCCCTTTGCCCTCTTTTCTTCTTCTCCTTAATTTGTTTTCTCAGTTGCTCGCTTTTATCTCCCTACGTCTGTGTCTATATCCATCCTTTAATTTCTGCTGAGCCTCCTGTTTGAACTTCTGTGGCTCGATCCTCTTTTCCATATTAATAACGGCTGTTTATTCTATATGCTTCCTCCCCCCCCCCCGATTTGTTTCCTTGGTTTTTATCTGTGAGCCTTTTGTGGCTAAGAAACAAACCTGCTCCTGAAGTCGGTGTTGTTATTCCAGTCTCATTCCCTTTATTGAGGGTTTTTTCTCCCTTGCCGCAATCAGTTTCCAAACACAATCCAGTAAAGATACTGCAATGATTTTTGACAAGCTGACCTTTCCCAGCGTTCGTATACTTGTTTAATTAGGTACGATGTGAGGCTGTGACTTGATCTGTACATGTTTTTTCCCCCAGCCTTCCTAGCTCCCCTCCACCACTGCAAAGAAAAATAAAAACAATATTTTAAAAAAATGGGGAAAGGGTGTCAAAAGAAGGTCATTTTTTGGCAGGCCAGTGGGACACTTCAGAAGTCAAGGGATACTTAGTTAATTGTAATATTCTAGAGATTTTCTTTGAAAAGTCAGGAAGGAGGTATCAGAAAACTAGTAGTAGCTGGGAAAGAGGTAAATACTAATGAACAAAGCTTTGAGCAGGATGGCCCAGGCTAGCCCGATCTTGTCAAATCTCAGAAGCTAAGCAAGGTCGGCCTTGGCTTGTCTTTGGAAGGGCGACCGCCAAGGAATACCAGGGGCATGACACAGAGGCAGGCAATGGCAAAACCACCTCTGGAATGTCCCTTGCCTCAAAAGCAAATCTATCTCGCCACCTAGTGGTGCATACCACTAAAAGAGCTAGAACTTCTGGCTGCCGGAAAATCTTAGGACCTCCTAGCTATACTACACACAAGGCCATATGATAATTAAGAGAGCCAGTTTGATGCAATGGTTAGGAGCGCAGACTCTAATCTGGGAGAACTGGGTTTGATTCCCCCCTCCTCCACATGCAACTGCTGGGTAACCTTGGGCAAGCCACAGTTCTCTCAGAGTTGTTCTCTCAAGAGCAATTCACTCAGAGCTCTCTCAGCCCCACCTACCTCACAGGGGGTCTGTTGTGGGGAGAGGAAAGGAAAAAGATTGTATGCCTCTTTGAGTGAAGTGAAGTGAAGGGTGGGGTATAAATCCAATCTCCTCCTCCTCTTCCTCTTCTTCTACTAATGAAGAGGTTCTAAAAGGGTATTTACAGGACTGCCGTCAGTGTATCCTTAGGTGGGGCAGCTGCCCAGGGCTTCTTATGGGGCCCATTGTCATGGACCCTCCACCTATTCATCACCCCTGCCACCTGTCCCTGTGCGTCTCCCTAGCTTGCAAACACTGCACCACCCATGGTCCCAGCTTCTCAGTGCTGATGGAGAAGTGCACGCAGGTGGTCAACAGTGGCAGCACTCCTGCAAGCCACAGCAGCTGCATGTACCAGCCAATGCTGTCATGGAAAGGCCATGAATGAAATGTAGGCAGCTGTAAGTGCACGTGGTAGGAGAGCTTATGAGCAGGGGAAGGGTTCACAGTCAAGGGAGAACACACACAGGTGGATGGATAGAGTAAGCACCACAAAGATGAGCAAAATTTGTGGCAGATTGAATGTGAGACCATCTGTCACCTGTATTGGAAAGGAGAGTGATTTCAGATGCCAAATGACATTAGGTGGATGGATAGAAAAGGAGGCATGGAGGGACAGGGAGCCCAGGGCCTCCCAAAACCTGGAACAGGCACTGGATATTTAGATTTTGATTTCTTCTCTACCTGATACCAAGACTCAGGGCTCATTGTCGGGAATGGTTATCTGACTGAGACTGCATCTTTGCAGCAACTGAGGGAGGTTGGATTGGAAGATGGAGGCTGACCCAAGGCTTCTTTGAGCTTCATTGCTGATCCGTGATTAGTCGTATATCCCATATCCTTAACTCCTTATCTCTTATACTACAATGGCTTCGGTCTCCCATCCACACTGGGGATGAGGCAATTAGTAAATTTTGTGGCCATTTAAACCCCTGTTTTCTGCTCTTCTCACACACAAAAAAACCCCCCCAAAAATTGCTGAGTGGTGGGAATATTTAAACCACACCTTTCTGCTCCCTGCAAAAAGCTGCGGAGAGCAGAAAGTAGGGGTTTAAATTGCTCAACGCCATTTCACCCCCAGATTTCTGCTGGTCATAGCTTTTCACACCCAGCCAAAATCTGGGGGTGAAATGTCTGGGAAACATTTCACCCCTTGCTTTCTGCTGGTTGGGAAAACTGTGGCCAGCAGAAAGCAGGGGGTGAAATGCCTCTTAGGCATTCCATCCCAAGATTTCTGCTGGCCATGGCTTTTCCTTACTAGTGGAAAGCAGGGGGTGAAGTCCGTCTCAGCCATTTCACCTCCTGATTTTTGCTTTCCACCAAAAGCTGTGGCAAGAAGAAAGCTCCAGGTGAAATGGCTCCAAGCTATTTAAACCCCTGCGTTCTGCTTCCTGCCACTTTTCTTGTGAAGCAGAAAGCAGGGGCTTAAACTTCAATTGGCTCATGAACCCATATGAACTGGTTCAGTTTGGACTTCTGGTTTAAGCGTTTCGCCGCTCGGACGCGTCTCACCTTGCTCGGATGGAGACGCGCCGAGACCCGGCTGATGGGAGGGGTTTGAGTTCATCCCAGACCCCCCGGGGTCTCTGTGGGAGACCCCCGGTGTGGGGAGCTGAGAAGAGCCTCTTCCAAGGGGACGCCCGAGGAATTGAGGCTCACCTTCTTCCCCGATAGGTACCATTGCTGCGGAGCCAGTATGGACCCTAGAGACAACTGCCGGAACAAGCAATCATGACCAAACTCATAAAAAAGACTTCCAAAAGATCTCCAAGGCTACAAACTGTGAGTTAAGCAAAGCTCAGGTGAAAAATAAGCGAATGAAGCCTTGTTAGTAATTGGAAGCGCCTAAGTTTGAAGCACGGGGGGAGGAGATTTCAAGCCCCCCCCCATAGGAGAAAACTGTAAAAAATAGTTTTAAAGCAAAAGTAAAGAGACTTTGAGCCAAACCAAGCGCATAAGAAGTTAAGCGAATGCAAAAGCTGCTAAAATATATGAAGTGGAATTAAAACGTATAACTTTTGCTTTGTTTTGGAAAACTTACTTCTTGTTGATATTATGTCTGGGAGAGGACGGAGAGCACCGGAGAAAAAACTGGTGACCAGAAATAACATACCAATGACTCCCTCCCAGAACCAGGAAGCATCTACAGACTATTATTCGCTGTTAGCAAATGCACTGTGCCCTCTAATGGAACAGATGACTACTCTCAGGGCTATTTTGGGGCAGGAACGCACAGGAACGGAGTTCCGGCTGGCTTCAGAGTTGGCCACACCCACTTCAGCCAAACCCCCTGCATGCCTGGCTACAGGCCTGGAGAGTGCCCCCCCCCGCGACTCCGAGGTGGGTGGGCCGGGGGGGCTGGATTGGGGAGGCATTTAAATGCCTCCCCATGCCTTCCCCAGCCTGTCCAAGGGCCAGTTTGCCTGGGCACCCCGCAGTCACGGAGTGCCCAGGCAAGCCAACGGAAGGCAGTTTAAACTGCCTTCCGTTCCCTTTAATGGGGGGCTTGCCCAGGCTCTCTGCTGGGCTTTTTCTACAAAACACTCCCCCCCGCCGCCCGGATGTAGAAAAGAAGACACTTTGGACAAGCAGGTGATGATGAAAGTGGATGTCATCGTGGCTTGTAGAAGGAGGGAAAGGGGCTGCAAGTGCGAAAGAGAGAATTAGGGAAGGCTGACGGATTTGTTCAGTCTGCCTGGTAGAGAATTCTAGATTGCCAGCCTCCAGGTTGAGCCTGGAGACATCCCAGAATTCCAACTGATCTCCAGGCAGCAGAGATCCGTTTCCCTGGAGAAATGGGCTGCTTTGGAGGGTGGACTCTATGGCATTCTAGCCCACTGAGGTCTGTCCCCTCCCCAAAAAATCCCTCCCTCCCAGGCTGGACCTCCTCCAGATCTCCAGGAGTTCCCCAACCTGAAGCTGGCAACTCGAGACGATTCACCTGCCAGACTCCCTCATACGCCTCCCTCCCTTCGTACATCTCCCTTCGTTTAAGGAGGGGAAACTGCCAGAGATCCTAAGAATCAGATTTCCGAAGTGCGAGCCCATCTGATCCCTTCAGTCTCAATTCCAGGATTGCTATAGCAAGAGAGAGAGCGGGTGGGCAGTAACTCTACATAACATGTATGTTTCTTTACTGCCCACCCTTTTTATGTATGGCTGTTATTTCTGTTTCCACTTCACTGTATCTGAAGAAGTATGTGAGCACACAAAAAAAGCTCATTCGAGGGTTGCCAGGTCCCTCCTGGCCACTGGCGAGGGGATGCCAGATCCAGGCTGGGAAACTCCTGGAGATTTGGGGAAGGAGACTGGGGAGGACGGGGGGGGGGTACAATGCCACAGGGTCCACCCTTCGAAATATCAGTTTTCTCCAGGGGAACTGATCTCTCCCGTCTGTAGATAAGCTGTAATTCTTGGGGATTCCCTGGTCCCTCCTGGAGGCTGGCATCCGTAGCACCTGTTAGAGAATGAACTTGATATTTGCTTTATATTTATTGCTACACACAATGGACTGTGCACACACACACATAGGCTCAGAGAACTGTACATTCCAAGTCATCTGTTGTGATGCAACACATAGAAGGTGCCTGCACAGGCCTTACACATGAATAAGGTTTCAGTTACACAGTTACCAGCCTGGTGAAGGAGCACACACCTCCATTATTGTGAGCAGTAAGAAACAACAACTTGAGCAGAGACAGCCCCCATTGCAGAAATAGTTGTAGTCACGCACTACCCATCACTGCTTTGTTCCTGCATTGGTATTTCCTGCCAAATGGACATTTGGTTTACAATGGAATGGCTAGCTTCATCTACACTACAATCAAGCATCCTAAAGCCAAGGTTTTCACACCTGCCCAGATGCCACTCCTTATAGGTAACCACCCCTCCC
>NW_015160889.1:0-2125 GCF_001447785.1 Gekko japonicus | reverse complement strand
GAAAATAGTCCCTATTCTGCTTTTGGGGGCAGCCATCTGGATCCAATCAGTCAAAGAGTCCTTACGCCTCTCCCTTACACAATAGACCAAAAATCTGTATCACAACATTCACCATCCCCAAGGATAACCAGATTTCTCACTACTTAAAATGTTACCATCTTGAAGTACACAGTTTCCAATATTTACTTATTCAGGGCGGAGCTTTCTCAGTCAAACGCCCCCCCCCATCTCATCATCCCTCACCCACCCAACCTTCCCTACTAACCGCCTTTTGTACTCTCTCTTGCTTTATGTTTACTGCTGTTCTCTCCCCAGCTGAATGTTTGATCAATTTTGTCTCTCTCTTTCACCATCTTTTCTTCTCACACTTTCAGTATGCCGCCGTTCTTTTTCAAGTGGTGCAACCCCTTGTCCGGTTTTCATCAGGTTTGGTTACATATGTTCTAAAAACAAGTTGGGATTATTTCAGAGGGAGCACTTTCAGATGGGCTCTTTTAAATGGAATGCACAGCACATTTGGATCAGGTTTTGAGTTTCAAATGGTGCTGTCTTCTGCTGTGTGTTTTTTTATAAACACACACAAATATAAGACTGTAAACTTGCCTGAGCAGCACCTGTTTTTTTTAGTTTTCGTACAGTGCTTAATTTTGGGAGCTCATCCTAAATATTATTAAAATCACATTTACAATGATAAAATCAAACATCACTTCTGAAGCCCAGTCTAAATAAAAGAACCTTTAAGGAATTAGAATCAGACACTTAGTAAGTTGTTCAGAGAAAAGGGATATCCAGAGTGGGTCATAAACAATGCTAGGTTTAGAGCTAGACGCAGAAACTGAACAGATCTATTGAAAGGAAGATCTGAACACTCTGAAAATAACAGGTTGCATTGGGCCCTGGATTTTACATACAGATCACATGAGATAAAAAAGATAGTCTTGAGACATTGGCATATTTTAAACAACATTGAGTCATGCCAATATCCCCGTACCATCGGGTTTAGAAAGACCCAAAGCATACAAGATAAAATCATCAGGGCTGACATACTCCCTAGATACCAACAAGACACCTTGCCTAAGGGTCACTTCAAGTGTAAGAAATGCGCTGCGTGCCCTTTAATGTGGGAAACAAGTGAATTAGAGTTTCCGGAGTTGGGCTTTAGAAAAAAGATAATGCATTTCTCAACATGTGCCACCAAAGGGACAGTATATCTGTTGACATGTGGGTGCAGATTGAAGTACGTGGGACAGTCTTCATGTGCATTAAGAACCTGTGTGCTTGAACATAGGTCCAGATTAAGACATGCTTATCAAGAGGCAGCCCTTACTGAAGCCGGCCACTGTCCAGATGACTTTAAATGTGTTACCCTAGAGGTGATCCGCCCTAAACCATATACCTCATATGACATACAGAAGATTTTACTTCAAAGAGAGGCATACTGGTGTTACAAATTAGCTACAATCCAACCAGCTGGGCTCAATTCAGCTTTGGAGCTGTCCTGCTTGCTGTAAAGACTTAAGACTTGATCCTTTATTTCTATCTGTATGTTGTTCTGTTATATAAGATTAGAGCTTTACCTCGTGTTAATATGTCAATATAAGAATTCCAATTTGTTATCTTGTTTACAAATTGATTCATGTAAATTTAGTTGGGCTTAATGTACCTTAAAAGCCTATAGGCACATCATAAAGATCCAAGAAGGTGTTCTTCTTCTCTCTTTCCACTCTCCAATTGTACTTTTGGTTTGTTAACATACATAAAATTGATGTTACATGCAGCATGTTGTGAGAAAGGGAAAAGTATACTAGAATAAAATTCAACTTCTTACTTACCACAAGCACAGTGCAGGGTAAGTTGGCACTAAGCATGGAGGGAGCATGTGACTATGCCATGACTATATATGGAAAGTAACATGTGTAGTGTTTAAGACTTTGGTCCGACTCAGAGGTACATGCTTGTTAAAAGCTTTAGAAGCATTGATGGTAAGATTTTGTCCCTTTAAGATTTGGCAATGTTGTAATGCAATTGACCAGACGGAGACAAGTTTATAACAAATGTTGTTTTATTTGTAGAACTGAAGAGAGTTCACTATCAGGCTTTGTTATGCACGGATGCAGAACTGTAT
>NW_015160888.1:437158-437881 GCF_001447785.1 Gekko japonicus | reverse complement strand
GAATGCCTGTCCATCTTCGGATCCAGGCAATACTAAACATAGCAGCTGGGTTGATCTCATAGACTTGGGGGTCTGTCATATGATATCCCCTAATCTCCCTCCCGTCTTCCACGTTGTCTTCCCAAGTCATACACTACCAGCAGATTAGGTGCCAAATACGAGTTGCCCACTGGGGGGGGATGTAGGTGACAGTATCCAAGGCTGGATAGTGTTCCACCTCAGGGCACTTGTCCTGTACTGGCAGACCTTTACACCATGCACTCCTCTACTTGCACTCTGTAATTCTACAGGGTGATGCCGTCGACACACCTGGAGACCCTGACGCTTTTCCAGGAGGTGTCGGAAGCGATGGCAGCACAGGGCTACCGCCGGTCATCAGCCCAGATCCGGGCTAAATTCAAACGGGAGAAGGCTGCATTCTACGACGCCCTTGAGGACTGGGAGGGCATCCCCCCACGGGGGGAACGTCCTCCCCGGTTCCAGCTCCTCAGGGCGTTGTGGGAGCAAGGCGGGCGGCCTGGGTGGCGCCACAGGACCCCCAACCGTGAGTATTCCCAACACCCACCCACCCCTGTCGTTACCAGGAGTGGCAATGCACCCACTATCTCCCCATTCACAGGGCGGCCCCGCGCAAGGCGAATGAGGGTGGCGTCGCCTGGACAGGAGGCAGCCCCCCCATCTCCAGGCGACCCTGGCCAGGGGCCTGAGGACGACGGTGAGGGG
>NW_015160888.1:436529-437085 GCF_001447785.1 Gekko japonicus | reverse complement strand
CTGGAGGTGTTACCAGCCCCCATCGGCTGGTGGCCCTCCTGTAGCCACCGTGGCCAATGGCATGGGGGTCTGCTTGGGCCGCCACAGTCAACTTACCACTGTGATGATGCACCATCTCCTCCCTAGGGGCAGTACTCATGGTGTCATCGCCCCCGTCATCTCCAGCACAGGCTGCTGCGGCGGAGGCAGGTAGGTGTATGCTGTTACATGGATGTGGTGTGTGCCAGTGTCCCAGGCCCCCTCCCCCCGGGGTGACGTGGCTGCGGGACATTGGTGGAGACCTGGGCCAGCACATGGTGACTGCATACACCAGCCACTGGTGCTGTGGTATGTGGTCGTGGGCCTGGCCCCTGCAGGGGCACTCCAACCATGGTTGGCTGGGGCACCCGAGTCATCTGGGTGGAGGTTGCACTGGTTGAGGCCCTGGGGCCCATGGCAGCCCTGCAGGGGCACTCCAACCATGGTTGGCTGGGACGCCCGAGGCATCTGGGTGGAGGTTGCACTGGTAGAGGCCCTGGGGCCCATGGCAGCGTGCCCTTAGAGCTGGTGTTCCCTC
>NW_015160888.1:426932-434744 GCF_001447785.1 Gekko japonicus | reverse complement strand
TGCTCACCTTCCACCAACTGAGGTGGCATGGCCATGGTGGCTGGGCCTGGCTGTGGAGGGTGTGGCGGTGGTCGTTGGGCAACATAGGTCTCAATGAGCAGGGTGACTGCCCGTGTCAGTGCATCTGTGGAATTGTCGGATCTCTCCATCTGTGCCAGCATTGCAGCTTGGGTCTGGCGGTCCTCCTCACGGGCAGCTCTGAGTTTGGCTATCAACTCCTGGTGTTCCCGCCGCTCCTCCCTCCGGACCACTCTGAGGTCCTGACGCGCCTGTGCAGCAAGCCGTTCCCCAACACTCTGGAGGGCTGACATGCGCCTCTTCTTGGCCTTGGTGAGGGCCGCTCTTTCACCAGCTGTCAGGTCTCCCATGTTGACATCTGGTGGCAAATCTGGAAGGGGACCAGGCACTCTGGTTATCGGTGCCCCAACAATTGTGCTCTCTGCTGCTCTGCTGCTCTGTTCCACATACTAGCCCCATGCCATCCCATTCCCACCTCTACTCACCTTCTGGGTCCCGGTCTCCAAGCTCCATTGGTTGATCCGACTGCTGAGTGTCCCCCACTGGTCTGACTCGGGGTCCTGGTGGGAGGGACAACAGATATTCAATGGGCTACTGGACAGTGGCCAGTGGCTCCCCGGTGGGTGGTGCCATTGCCCCTGGGCCTTGGCACCTGCTCCTGGCATGGTAGCCACCCATTGCAGCCCCCATGGTCGCACTACCCACCTGGTATGGCTCGACTGCCCCTGTGATTATCATCGTCGTCACTGTCATCTGAGTCACTGCTGGGTGGTTGGGCCGTGGATTGCGAGTCCGAACCTGGGGATTGGAGGCGAGAGAGTGTGTGAGCTCTGGGGCCAGCTTCTGTGGTTGGATAGTGGGCCCTGACGGTGTGAGTGGATGTTCCATGGCAACATGGGACACAACTGGTGGCTGTTTGGTGGCCACTGTGGGGTACTGGACAGGCCCTGTGTTGGGGCCTTCACATGTGGGCACGTTGACATGTTGTGTTGGCTGCTGCCTGTGTGCAGCGACTGACCTGTAGCTCCTTTTCCAAACCACGTCCTGCAGCATGGACCTGACTATGGTGTTGGTTTGGCCGTCTGCCGTGGACTGCAGGTGGGTGCAGTATTATTAGGTCGTTGGCAGGGGCCTATGGGGTGGTCTGTCTGCCATTGTCTCTGGGGGACACTGGTGACCCTGGTGTGTGTGTCGCGGCTATCTGTGGGATCTACCTGTGTGGGAGCCTGGTTGCCGGGTTGGCTGGGGTGGGAATTGGGTGGCTGCATGTGCAGCGTTCATATGTTATGGGGGGGGTCCCAGTTCCTGTGCGTGCATGCCCCATAATGTGTGACGCCTTCATGGTGCGTTAACCCTGCGGTATGTTGAGGTGTTGGCGTTACGTACCTGCCTGGGTGCTGGTGGATGGCCGTGGCTCTGCTGTGTCCTGGGAATCATCGGAGAACAGCAGCTGAGATGCCTCTTCTGAGGTTGTGGACATGGTATGGGAGCGTCTTCGGCTGGGAGGCCTGTCAAGACTCTGAACAATGTCTGCATCTGGATGTATATCTTCATCCTGGTGCAGGATGTCATGTAGCTCATCGTAGAAGGGACACATTATTGGGTTGTTGCCAGAGGTCTCATTATGGGCCACAAAAATCTCGTAGTTCCTGACCGCCCCTAACAAGCTGTGCTGGATCTTCTTGTCTCCCCAGAGGGCCAACAGGTCCAATATCTCTGGCCGCTTCCATGACACCCCACGGGACTTTGGCTTCGGCATCTTTCCTTTGCAGAGTCCCAAACGGCTGCCGGGGACGCCTCGATGGGTTTCAATGGTTTTCCGCGGTGCGCAGAGACGCTGTTTCGCTTTCGGATTCCTGCGCATGCGCGATCGCGATCCTGGCACGTACGCGATCCCACGCTACTGCGCTGCGCGAGCGCACGGTACTCGCGCGTGCGCAGTCGCACGCTACTCGCGCTTGCGACTGCGTGTGCGCGAGCGCACAGTACTCGCGCGTGCGCAGTCGCACGCTACTTGCGCGTGCGCGGTCACACGCTACTTGCGTGTGCGCGGTCGCACGCTACTTGCGCATGCGCGGTCGCACACTTGTTCGCATCACGTGAGAGTGTGGCGAAAAAAAACTGGCCGTTTCCGGCGCCCCGGACGCATGCGCGCGGAATGCCCCGTCTTATCTCCGCTTCCGCGATCAGACGCTTGCCGCCGAGCCGCCTTTTCCAGTTGATAGTACCCTTTTGCCGGTGGTATTTTGAAGTGGTTTTTCGTCCCAATGCCACAGTTTGGAGACGGAAGCGGAACGCTTCCCAGATGTTGACGTATGATCGTGCCGGTTTGATGCGCCCTCTAACTGTCTTGTTTCCACATCAATTCCCCACGTGTGAACGCGGCCGTGAAACCCTCTAACAAATAAACTCTGTCCTCCTGGTTAGGGTACCCCCGCAGCCAGGCTTCAAGTGCCGTCAGGCTTATTGGGCTGGGGCCCTTTACCAGTGAAGGATGAGGAACTACTCCCTCCTCTCTGCTGCTGACTCCTGCCGGGCCTTCTTCCGGGACAAGAAGGGAATGAGTGGGGTCCTCCACATACCGGACATTCATGCCTGAATGTGCATGACTTCCTGTCACATACCCCCCGGGACCCAAAATCCCAACAGAGCAAGCGGGGTTGAACCGCCTGCCCCGGGGCACCACAGGAAGTGTTAGCCCCCTGCAAACGCTGCACAGTGTGCCCACTGTGCGAGCGTTCAACAGAAGACAAGCTGGGCATGGACATAATCTGAAGCCACAGATGAGGATGCATTCTATCCCATGGAAGCATGGGATTCATGGCTGCTCTCATCCAAAACTCCTCATCATACTGCATCCATGCCGAGCCCAGGAAGCCAGTATAGGCCTTGTAAATTATGTCCAGATACCGGGAAAATGCTGGGGATCTCAATGGCTGAGACCGGGACAACAGGCCCGCATAAATTAAATATCCGGCCAGCCAGTTGGCCCAGGTCCAGTCAACCTTTTTCCTCTTTAGGATCTCTTTTTTTTAATCATCCATTTCATCTTTATCCTTCCTCTCCAAATCCCAGTAAAGAAGGCTAAAGAGGTCAATGTATTTACCCTTGGAAATCTTCTCCCGCGTTGCAGGTAAAAGGTGATTGCCCAAAGGTAAGACAGTATCACCAAAATGCACTGACGATGCTGATGCAGCATCATAAGGGTTCACCCAAGGGGGGGTACATCCTAGACTACCCCAAGGACCAGCCGGGACTGCACCCCAAGGGGACTGCATAGCCTGTGAAGGAGGGCCCCAAGCCCGTGGTTGACTGATGCCCGAGCTTTTAGTAGTAGTGTCTGCCTGCGAGGCAGGTGACACCCCAGAACCAGCTCTCTGACCCCACGGCCCCCATGGCCACATCAGACTGAATTGTAATGCCGGATCCCACGTACCACTGGGACCCGGCTGGTCAGGCTCCGCAACTTCCACCGGCGTGGCATCCGTTTCGTCCGCAGCTGCGCCAGACGCCCCGGTATCAGTCCCAGCATTTGGCCCATCAGCAGCAGGCCTGCATTCAATTAAGGAAAGCCGTTTAAGGACCTCCTCCCTGAATCTCTTCCTCTTGGCCCGGCTCTTTTCTCTGCGGTCAGACACCCGACCCACCTGCTGGGGGCAGGAACCGTCTCAGCCCTCGTTTGTTCTAAAGCTGCAAGCCTATCTAATATTGCTTGTTGCTCAGCTCTCTTTTCCTCATTGTCGGACAAAGAAGGGACCGTCCCTATGCCCTGTGGCGGAAGTGTTGGCGCAGGTCTCTTGGGTGCAGGCCCCTTGCCCTTTGACCCACCTTTTCCTTTCTTAGATGCCATGACATTATGAGGTTTTATTCAAATGGCCACCTCGGTAACACAAATGGATCACCCAAAATGGCCGCCCACACAACCCTATCAAAATGGCCGCCTCCCCCTGTCGTCCTGGAATGGGAAGTCCACAAAATGGCCCCCTTGGTACCTTCCCCAGATGGCAACCGTTAAGCGCCAACAAGAAGGGCACCTAAAATGGTGGTCTCACCTCAGAATATGGGCAGGGGAATAAAGTGTGTGTGTGTGGGGGGGGGAGAAACGGCCAAGCCACGATAAAAAGGAACTGGGGCCCCAGCAGCCTCACCAACTGCCTTTCTTCAATTCACCCCTGACACTTCCAGGAAACTACGCCACCCACAAGGGGGGGCTTCTAACTATGTTTGTGACTTGTTTAAACCTGTTGGAGCAGCTGCTCAAGCTGCCCTGTAGCCTCGCGTCCCGACACAGCCCCAAAACTCCGCCTGCCGATGCACAGACCACCTGCATGCTTTAGCACTGAGCACCCATCAGGACTGCTGCCACCACAGTCTGAAGCCTTGCAGCCGCCTGACTTCACACAAGCCAGAGCACAGGCCGACAACGGCATTTACGCCAACGCGGCTGCTGCCGCGGACCTTCCTTCAAACTCCCCCGACGAAGCTCCCAGCAAGCAAAGACACCGCCCACAAGCTCCTGATGCTGCTCCCAGCCTCGCAATCGAGCTTGCTGAAGAGTCAAAGCCACAACGGTAGGCTGACTCTCTTGCCGTGCTCCAAGCATGAGGCGAGCTACTGAACGGGGAGAGAGCAGAGCCAGCCTTTAAGGCTGCGCAGGCTCCGCAGGCTCCGCTTCCCCTCTTGGAGCTGAGGCTGCACCGCAGCCTGCCTTTCCTTGTTCCTCCTCACGAGGAGGCAAACACAGCCCCCAGGAGGCATGCTGTGGCTGTCTCCTGTGGGGCCGGATTCCTTCCGGTCCCACATTTTCTAAAACTGTTACATTTGCTACATGGTTATCCCTAAAATGGATGAACAAGGAGCCCCAGGCAATAGACCTCATGAGCTATTTGTGACAACTAGGACTCAGGCTTGAAACCATTTCCTGCCATGACAAACTGATGGGGGTTCACATGGTATGCTATGCCAGTAGTGTTGACCACTGAAGAATAAAGCAGACAGTATGGTAATTCCAACAAAAGTCCGCATGGTCAAAGCAATGGTATTCCCAGTAGTCATGTATGGCTGCGAGAGTTGGACTATAAGGAAGGCCGAGCGCCGAAGAATAGATTCTTTTGAACTATAGTGCTGGAGAAGACTCTTGAGAGTCCCTTGGACTGCAAGAAGATCAAATCAGTCCATCCTAAAAGAAATCAACCCTGACTGTTCCCTGGAAGGCCAGATAATGAAACTGAAGCTCAAATACTTTGGCCACCAAATGAGAAGGGAGCACTCACTGGAGAAGACCCTGATGCTGGGAAAGATTGAAGGTCAAAGAAGACGGGGACGGCAAAGGATGAGATGGTTAGACAGTGTCATAGATGCAACGAACATGAAATTGAGCAAACTTCAGAGGACGACGGAAGACAGGAGGGCCTGGCGGGATCTGGTCCGTGGGGTCGCGAAGAGGCAGACTCGACTGTGCGACTGAACAACAACAAATGGTAATGAATCAGAAACTGGCCTTCACCACAGTCAAGATTTATACTGGACATGCAAAGAATACTGGGAGATAAAATACTTGTATATTATAGTGTTGTATAAATTGTGGTGGAAAGTGCCATCAAGTCATAGCCAGTGTTCCCTCTAAGCTGAGTCAGTGTGAGCTAGCTCACAGTTTCTTAGCCTCCGGCTCACACATTTTTGTCTTAGCTCAGGAAGGATGGCTCTGGAACAAACTAATTTATGCAGCAGCCAAATCGCCTGTTCACAACTTTAATGTCAGTAGCTCACAAAGTAGAATTTTTGCTCACAGGACTCTTTAGCTTAGAGGGAACATTGGTCATAGCTGACTTACAGTGACTCCATAGAGTTTTCAAAGCGAGAGACACTCAGAGGTAGTTTGTTATTGCCTGCCTCCACATCATGACTCTGGCATTCCTTGGTGGTCTCCCATCCAAATACTAGTCAGGGCCAACCCTGCTTAGCTTCTGAGAGCTGATGAGATTGGGCTAGCCTGGGCTATCCAGGTCAGGGCTGGGTTTGGGGGTTGGGTTTTTGTTGGGGTTTTTTTAGTTTGGTATAAATTAACATTGGGAAAAAGAGTGGTTTTGCATTGATGAGGAATACAATGTTACAAAATACGAGGCCATTCTAAAAGAAAAGAAGATTTATGAGTAATCTGATGGAAAGCATTAATTGTAGCTGTGGAAGTCTGTATGACTATGGCGGCAATACTTTCCATCACTACACAAAAGTGAACCTCCATCCAGTTGACTCAACATTGGAGCAGCATTTACAATAGAGAAGACTGGGGGAGTAAATCTGGCTTTCTTTCTCCAGAGCTCTGCCTTATCTTATAATGTAAAATTAGCTTCTGCATATATAGAGAATGGACTAGTAGTAAATCCAGTTTTTGTTCAAGTCCCAGACACAAATTCGCAACTAAGTTCATCAGTGATTTTGAAGGCTCCAGGCAACAGTGAGCAAATCCATGGAAGCTCTCAGGCTTTGGTGAGAAAAAAGCTGTACAATCTCTGAGCAAGCTCCAGGAAGCTTCCTATCCCAAATAGCTTGGAAAGGCTTTGTAACCCCGATATCACATAGCATTGCAAAGTTTTTTAAAAAAATAGTAATAATTTTTCCCCCACTTCCTTTTCTTAGCCTTTTTAGTTTGTGGGGAGAAGGGGGAGAAGTTTTGAGTTAATGATCTGGCTTATCAAGAATATACAGTTTAATTACATGGCATACTGTTAATCCTGAAGCTAGTGATGCTTGAGTACCCACCAGTGTGAAGCAGGCTGGCTGGCTACACAGGCACAAGAAAGGGACAGACAGAGGAAACTGAGTTAACCCTCAGCAGCCATCTCTCTCATTCTGTGTTGGGTGTGAGAGTGAGAGAGAGCTGCTGTTGGGCCCCCAAACTTTGTCCCCCAAGTCCCCTCTCTCTGCAGCCCTGCCTTCACTTGAAGGCCGTCCGACTTTCCCCCTCCTTCCTCCCCTATACCTGTGGTCATCACGCATAGCTCATCAGCAATTTAACCTTATCTTTTTCTTTTCTTTTTTTTTACCCCTTGTTTTTATTTATGACAGTCTTGTTTATTTTTTTTAATTTTTATATATTTTTTAATTGTTTGTTCAGTCTATTACATCAAATATTTGTAGCTATATACAATTTCACCCCTCCCTCCCTTCCTTTTAATCTTAATCTTTTCACCCCAGCCATGGGCACAGAGTCTTAATCTTCCACTGAATGTCTTTTCTTTTTTCTTTCAGTATCCAGTCTAGGTAGGTCTTCCATCTGGTCTAAATTTGCGTAAATTTTTCTTCCCATGTTGTTCCCTTGTTGATTGACGCCACGATATCTGACTGTATAAAGTCAAATAAATAGTTGTGCCAGATTTCTATTGTCCATTTACTTTTGTCTTTCCAACCTAGAGCTATAACCGCCTTTCCCGCCAGTAACATAGCCTTAACTAAATTTTGAGTAGTCCAGATTGAAGGTCAAAGAAGACGGGGACGGCAAAGGATGAGATGGTTAGACAGTGTCAGCGATGCAACGAACATGAAATTGAGCCAACTTCGGAGGACGGCGGAAGACAGGAGAGCCTGGCGGGAGATTGTCCATGGGGTCGCGAAGAGTCGGACTCGACTGTGCGACTGAACAACAAAAATCCAGTAACAGGCTTCCTATTGTACTTAACAACATTAGATTAAAGTCTATAGTTAATGTTATATTGCACACTTTTCTAATAATTTCAACAATTTCCCTCCAGAATGACTTATAACCTTCTATTCTTTCCGAATTTCTAATCCGCC
>NW_015160888.1:423578-426274 GCF_001447785.1 Gekko japonicus | reverse complement strand
GGAAAGGTTGTAATCTCTTATATAGCCATATTATTGTTTTTTACCAAGATTATATAATCTCTGCATGACGCCGTTTTGGGCCTACTGGATATATGTGTAGGTCTAGGTCTTGTGTCTGTGAACTCATGCGCTTCTTTCAGACCCATTCTCCTAGGTTAATGCTTTTATTCTTTGTTATGTCAATATTTAGATCCCCAGCTACAATTAATTCTCCCTCTGAGAATTGTTGAATCTTCTTAAAGACCTTTGTTAGAAAATTATTTTGCTTTTTGTTTGGTGCATAAATGTTCACTATAGTGACTCGTTTGCCTTCCAGTTTGAATTTAACTAATAGGTATCTGCCCTCCCTATCAGTTAACTTTCTGATGTTGTCCACTTTAAATTTCTTGTGGATCAAGGTTGCTACTCCCCTGGCCTTGGAATTCCCTCTACTTCTGCTAAGACCTGCCAGTTTGGGTCTTTTATTAATGGTTTTCTATCTTTTTTTTGTGTGTGTCTCCTGCAGGCACATCAAATCTATTCTTTGTTCTCTAGCCATTTTGGTTAATCTATATCTCTTAAAATTTGATGTTAAACCATTTACATTCAGTGAAAGTACTCTTAAAGACCTATCCATTTTCTTTGTTTTTTTTAATCTTGAGCCTCTCTGGCTGTGGGTAATTTACTTTATTTATTAAGAAAGACCCTCCCTTCCCTCCCTTTCCCTGTGGTTGAGACAGCAGTATGGATGGAAGCATAATTCCGTCTCTCCACCTTCCTGAGTGTATGCACTCCCAACCTCCCCTTACATCTTATTCGTAAAGTTAGCTCATTAAACTTTTATATACTTCCCTTTATGAAGTTTTCTCATAAGAGTCCGTCTTTCTTCTTTTATCGTATCAATTTGAAGGTCCTTCTCCCGGATCATCCGCTGCCTCCATGTCTTCCTCCTCTCTCTGTTCTCTCAGGTCTTCTGTATCAATACCCAGTTGCCTGAAGAGTTCCTTTGCTTCTTTAGGGTCTCATGCTATCAACCTCTTGCCATAAAATATTATTATTGAAGCTGGGTATCCCCATGAGAATTTCACTTTGTCATCATATAATTTTTGCCCATAAGGTCTCATTTGGTTTTTCTTTTTAATAGTTTCTTGGGAAAAATCCTCTCTCACCCAGACCTTTTCCCCTCTGAAGGTCTTCTTTTTCAAGGTCTTATATACTTCCTGCTGTAACTTTTCTCTTGTAAATTTGATTATAACATCTCGTGGGGGCCCTCCTTCCCTTCTCCTTTGCAATCTATGGGCTCTTTCAATGTCTTGGGGTTGCACTTTATCCCCATTTTCTTCTATCCATTGTCTAAGTGTTCCTTCTAGAAGCTTATTGTTTATCTCTACCAAAATCCCTGCAAATATGAGGTTTGCTCTTCTGTTTCGATCCGATACCTCAGTAAGCTGGGTAGTTAGCTGTTCTATCTTCTGTTTATTTTTTGTAGCCAGCTCCTTAGCAGCACTCGTCATGCTTTCTTTCTTTAAGCTCAGTTGCTAGCTCTGTAACGGCCTCTTTTACTGACTTAATTTCAGCTTTTATCTGTTCCTGAGATGTTATCATAACATTTTGGAATGTGGAAAGCTGCTCAGAAAGCTCTTTTATAGTTTTGGCCATTACTTTCACTATCTTCCATTGAGTCTAATACAAGCTGTGAGTTTGGGCTGGGCGTTGCCTCCTTCCTTGAATAATAAATAATTGGTATCTTACCCTCTGAAATCTCTAAGAGGGATTCCTGTGTTCTCCAGAAGGTCTTACGTCAATTTCTTCTTTTAGTTATTCTTGAGGACGGATTATTTACATTCTTTTTGAGCTTTTACGATAATAATTCTAAGGAGAGGTCGGTCACGCTGCTGGCTTCCTCAGCACATGTGTGTTGCTGTTGTTCAGTCACACAGTCGAGTCTGACTCTTCATGACCCCATGGACGAGATCATGCCAGGCCTTCCGGTCTTCTGCCGTCCTCTGAAGTTTGCTCAATTTCATGTTCGTTGCATCTATGACACTGTCTAACCATCTCATCCTTTGCCGTCCCTGTCTTCTGTAACCTTCAATCTTTCCGAGCATCAGGGTCTTCTCCAGTGAGTGCTCCCTTCTCATTTGGTGGCCAAAGTATTTGAGCTTCAGTTTCATTATCTGACCTTCCAGGGAACAGTCAGGGTTGATTTCTTTTAGGATGGACTGATTTGATCTTCTTGCAGTCCAAAGGACTTCTCCAGCACCATAGTTCAAAAGAATCTATTCTTCGGCGCTCGGCCTTCCTTATAGTCCAACTCTCGCAGCCATACATGACTACTGGGAATACCATTGCTTTGACCATGCGGACTTTTGTTGGCAGGGTGATGTCTCTACTTTTTATCATGCTGTTTAGGTTCACAATCGCTTTCCTCCCAAGGAGCAGGCATCTTTTAATTTCATGGCTGCTGTCACAGTCTGCGGTGATCTGGGATCCCAGGAACGTGAAGTCTGTCACTACTTCCACGACTTCCCCTTCTATTTGCCAAGGAGTGATGGGGCCGGATGCCATGATCTTAGTTTTTTTGATGTTGAGCTTCAAGCCCACTTTTGCGCTCTCCTCTTTTACCCTGAGCAAGAGGCTCTTAAGGTCCTCTTCACTTTCTGCCACCAGAGTGGTATTGTCTGTATATCTGAGGTTATTGATCTTTTCCCCAGCAA
>NW_015160888.1:419856-423231 GCF_001447785.1 Gekko japonicus | reverse complement strand
AATAAGCAAGGTGACAATATACATCCTTGTCGCACTCCTTTTCCTGTGCTAAACCAATCAGTTGTTCCATATCCGGTTCTAATTGTCGCTTCTTGACCCTTATACAGGTTTCTCAAGAGACATGTGAGGTGGTCTGGTACTCCCATCTCTTTCAGGACCTGCCATAGTTTGTTGTGATCCACACAGTCAAAGGCTTTAGCATAGTCAATGAAGCAGAAGTAGATGTTTTTCTGGTACTCTCTTGCTTTCTCCATAATCCAGTGAATGTTGACAATTTGATCTCTAGTTCCTCAACCTCTTCGAAACCCAGCTTGTACTTCTGGCAGTTCTCTATCCACGTACTGCTGAAGCCTAGCTTGTAGGATCTTGAGCATGACCTTGCTAGCGTGTGATATGAGTTCAATTGCACGATAGGTTGAACATTCCTTGGCATTGCCCTTCTTTGGGATTGGAATGTATACTGACCTTTTCCAATCCTGTGGCCACTTTTGTGTTTTCCAAATTTGCTGGCAAATTGAGTGCAGCACTTTAACAACATCATCTTTTAAGACTTTGAATAGCTCAGCTGGAATACCATCACCTCCACTAGCTTTGTTGTTAGTAATGCTTTCTAAGGCCCATTTAACTTCACATTGCAGAATGTCTGGCTTGAGGTCAGTGATTATACCCTCGTGGTTGTCAGGAACATCGAGGTCTTTCTTGTATAGTTCTTCTGTGTATTCTTCCCATCTTTTCCTAATCTCTTATGCTTCCGTTAGGTCCCTACCGTTTATCCTTTATCATGGCCAGCTTTGCATAGAGTGCATGCGTACAACTCCTCATTTAACCTTATCTTCAAGACACTAGCTCAGAATCTTTACAACTACTTGGATTCTTGTACTCAGAAGGACAAAACACCTTCAGGTGAAAAAGGTCTACTAAAATGGGCTTTCTTCCAATTTCAGAGAGCCAGTTTGGTGTAGTGGTTAAGAGAGCAGACTCTAATCTGGTAGAATTGGGTTTGATTCCCCACTCATCCACATGCAGCTGCTGGTGTGGCCTTGGGTCAGTCATAAGTTCTTTCAGAGCTGATCTCTCAAGGGCAGTTCTTGAGAGAGCTCTCTCAGCCCCACCTACCTCACAGGGTGTCTGTTGTGGGGAGGGGAAGTCGCTCTAAGACTTCTTCGGGTAGTGAAGTGCGGGGTATAAATCCAATCTCTTCCTCTTATTCTTCTTTAAATTTGTAAGTGTTTTCAGAAAACTCTCTTGGAAGGGCTCTGCAAGCTTGGAAAAACTGAACCCATACAAGATCTTTCTGCCTGCTAACTGTTTAGACCAGTGTTTCCTGTTGCCAGCTTCCCTTCCTTCCCCCTCTCTTTTCCAAACATCTTGCTACCTATTTGGCTTACTATTTTCTCTTAAATGAGAACTCTTAAGAACATAAGAGAAGCTATGTTGGATCAGGGCAATGGCCCATCCAGTCCAACACTCTGTGTCACACAGTGCCCCAAACCCAGATACCATCAGAAAGTCTCCCAGTGGGGCCAGAACTCCAGAAGTCCTCTCACTGTTGTCCCCAAGCACCAAGAATACAGAGCATCACTGCCCCAGATATTGTGTTCCATCTATACTTTGTGGCTAAAAGCATCTGTTGGACCTCTGTTTATCCAACCCCCTCTTGAAGAAGAAAAGGAGGAGGAGGAGGAGATTGGATTTATACCCAAAGAGGTCTCAGAGTGGTTTACAATCCCTTTCCCTTCCCCTCCCTACAGCAGACACGCTGTGAGGTAGGTGGGGCTGAGAAAGCTCTTTTGAGAGCCATTGAGAGAACAGCTCTGAAAGAACTTATGACTGACTCAAGTTCACACCAGCAGCTGCATGTGGAGGAATGGGGAATCAAACTCAGTTCTTCCAGATTAGAGTCCATGCTCCTAACCACTACATCAAACTGTCTATGCTTGTAGCCACCACCATTTACTGGGACAGTGAATTCCATGTGTTAATTACATGTTTAATTACTCTTCTTTCCACGGCAATCAAATGTTTTTAAAAAATCACATGTATTAGCTCAGTAATCCCTACAACAGCCTAACAAGAAGACAATTATTGTGTTCATATTGCAGATGAGGAGTTGGAACTAGAACTTGCTGTTAGTAGTGATGTTGCAAAATTCAAACATGATACATGTGGTCATGATACAAATTAACCCTGATCCTTATTCACACTTTTACTAGGAGTCAGACCCCCTTTTTTCTTAAACTATTATACTATTCAAGATTAAAACTGAGATTTTTTTTCCAATTTATGAGTGGATTGTTTACCTGCATGATAAGGGCACAGAACTATAGTTGCTCTTGGTGCATGCTCAAAACATGATTTGTTACTTTACTGTCTGAAGACACTCTTGTCTTGATTCCTGAATCCTTATTGATGAAATCAATCTCACCTTGTTATAAATGGGAATGTAATTTATGGAACAACAATGTCTGAAATTGTATTGGAACCAAGACATCTAGCCACTAAGAACTTTTTGTTTTGGCCCCTTCCATCTTGTTCTTGCTGAACTGAAACTGAACTCCTGTCCCGAAGCTGAGTGCTGAAATTGACATGAGCTTCTAAATGGAGTTATAATTTACAGAACAATAGGTAACCCTGACTCTGATCAGAGACCAGCTATCAAATTGTCAACATCAGAAGGAAAAAAGAACACTGTACAGTTGCCAAGGAAACAGACATCCCCACACCTGCACCTGCACCACAAATTCCCAGGTACCAGTGTCAGAATGCACTTGTGCAAAAGATTCGCAATCCAAATTCTTGATAAACAGCAATTTTTGTAATTTTCTCAGATGCAGTTCATAATTGGTGACCCAATTACAAATCCAGCAGAGGGGAACTTGCACACCATTAGTTGGCAGAGCTTTCAGAACTCACACACACAGCCAGTCTGCTGCAGTGGGGCTACCGTTGTGTTATTAACTTGCATAGCGCTGTGGTAGCTTGACAAAAGGGACTATTTCTGCTGTGAAAGGTATGACATGTTTCTCCAGCAAGTCTAATGTTAAGCCACTAAGCATGCCTTAATAATGCTCTCTCCAAACAGGAGGCCAGAAATTAATCCCACAGATGCAGAAAATAAAGTTAAAGGGAACACTGACCTCTGCTTCCATTTCAAACTGATAACTGTGATATGCTTTGTAGACTTTTAATTTCCACAAAAGATGACAAGCCTACAGGCCTGTTAACACATATATTCTGAGGGGTGACAGCAACTCCCAGCTTCCTCAAACACAATCACAGTTTGCCCTAGGCTCCAGAATGGCAGCTGCTTCAGCCTGTCTTGCAACAGTGGACTCCTGGGGCTGTCTACAGCTATCAAACGTCTCACTGTTGGGG
>NW_015160888.1:408163-419830 GCF_001447785.1 Gekko japonicus | reverse complement strand
CGGCTGCAACGAAAGCTAGAAGTAAGTTTCCAAATGAATCATTATGTCTATATTGTATTGAATTATGTCTATAATGAATATTATATTGATGACCAAACCAAATTTCTACTTGATGCTCTTGGTTTTAACAAGTTCAGCATACACCCTTCTTGAAACCTATCCCATAATATTGCACAATCCCACAAACATTCCAAGAATGGTGATTGGTGGTTGAATCTTGAGGAAGGGGAGCACCCGTGGCTCAGTGGTAGAGCAACTGCTTGGCATACAGAAGATTCCAAGTTCAATCCTTTTTGTCCCCAGTTAGAAGATCTGGCAGTAGGTGATGGGGAAGACCTCTGCCTGAAACCCTGGAGAGCCACTGCCAGTCTGAATAGACAATACTGGCCGTGATAGACCAAGTGCCAAGCAGCTTCCTGTGTTCAAGTTTCTCCCAAAATAATTATACAACTGTTCCCATGTGCAGACATTTGTTATACAAAGCCATACCTTGCTCCAAAATGTGCCCTGTTACAGGAGGGGCAGAAACAAGTTTGCTCACCCCAGTCCTGCCTACATATAATTGCTGGGACATGAGCCTGGTGCCTAAACATGTACAAACTGCAACATTAAACATCTTTCCCCCCCCCCCAAACATTCAAGCAAGTGTTGTGTGTTGATGGTTCTTGATTATTATATGTAGTCTTTATTGTGTGAACAAATGGTATGTAGCATTTCTACATGTTAAAATGCAGTGGATTTTCATGACGGTTCAAAGAGACTGTGCAGTTGGGAAAACAGGGCATAATATTCATGGGAGGAGGAGGAGATTGGATTTATACCCTGCCCTTCACTCGGAATTTCAGAGTGGCTTACAATTTCCTTCCCTTCCTCTCTCCACAGCAGACTCTGAGGGAACTGTGGCTTGCCCAAGGTCACCCAGCAGCTGCATATGAAGGAGTGGGGATTAGGTCCATGCTCTTAACCACTACACCAAACTGGCTCTCTATGCAGAGGGTTGATTCACTTCACATAGATTCCACAGTATGCCAGAACTCTGTGAGCATAGTGCATCCCTATTGGTGTGTATGTGATTTCTGCTACCAGTTTGAGCTGATACAAACAAAGCCTATTATCCTCACTGACTCTTTACTTTTTCTCACATTAATGTCTTAACTGCATCTTTCCCATTGCAATATCTAATGTAATATACTCCCCGGTAAGCAATGTAGTGGTGGTAGGTGGTCAGATGTTTTTCTAATACCTGCTGCAACTGATAGACATCACTTGTGGACTCTTAGCCCACCTTCCAGAGTGAAGGCGTTAAATCTGATTGGCTCCTACATTGTTCTGTTGTTTGTAATGTAGAGTTTGGGGAGAGCAAATTGTTCTTGTGGGGAATATGGGAGTTGCACTGAGCCAAGTATGACCTCAACAAGTTAATTTAAGGGTCATAAGGACATAAGAGACGCCAATGTTGGATCAGACCAAAGGCCCATCCAGTCCAACACTCTGTATCACACAGTAGCCAGAAATACCAGTGCCATCAGGAGGTCCACCAGTGGGGCCAGGACATTAGAGGCCCTCCCACTGTTGACCCCCCCAAGCACCAAGATGACAGAGCATCACTTGCCCCAGAGTCCCTATCTATACCTTGTGGCTAATAGCCACTGATGGACCTCTGCTCCATATGCTTTACAGTCAACTCTCCATTGCTTTACAGGTCCATTGCTTTACAGTCCATTGCTTTACAGTCAACTCTCTCTCCAAGTGTATCCTGCTGTTAATTTAGATGAAAAAGGGGTTTAAGGAGAATAATTTTAAAATAAGAGCAACTCTTTGTACTAAGACAATTCTTTACTTCCATTATCAACAATTTTTTTGGGGGGGGGAGGGAATCAGTCGAGAAATTGGTTCTTTCTCACAATTGTGAAGCAGATGCAGAAATCAAAGCAGCAGGCTAGGAATGGGTGGATTGATAGCAATGAGAGTTCTTCAGACTTCTGAGGGGTCCTGGAAGGATGCACTTAAAGAAGAATTAAGCTCTCCAGGAAGTTCACAGGCATATGCATTTTTAAGAGGAAACCTTTTTTTTACCCCCACCCAAGGAGCCCTGCTGCTCAAGGAAACCTGGATGCCCTTATATGGTATAAAAGCCCTGTATAAGTGAGCTCATGCTTTCCAGTGTAGAAGTTTTCATTTTCTATAAATACCTACTTTTTAAAAAAGGGTGACAATTGATCAGTTGTTTCTAGGAGAAACATGAAGTTCCTTAGAAACCTATCAAAGTGTCTCAGAAGATGCTGGACAAGTCTCTCTTAGCTTCCCTTCTCCAGGATGTTTAGCTGGAATCAAGTGCCAGGGTATTTTTTTCAGTTCATACACATGAAGAGTAAGGGCCAAGAGGCCTGTGTGACCACCTTTGGGTATGCTCCAGAATATTTAGTGCAATGCACAGGTGTTTCCATTGCAAACATTCATGACTTCTTGGGCAGGCAAGGTCATGAAAAGAGACACGTCGAGATAGGCTGGAAATCGTTTCCCTGATATAAATCTGTATGGCTGTGATATTTCCATACAGTTGTCTAGCATTTGTATCTCACTAGGATTTTATTTTCTGAAGGTTTTTGCATTGACATTATAGGCCACCCTGCAGCTGTTACATCCCTCAGGCTGGAAAGGCAACGGAAGTTTATAAAGCCACCAGCAAACTCAGATCTATTTGCAAAGATCAGAAAATGAGGTTTGTTGAAAGTATTGCCTGCTAACCATTCAGTTACGGGACAAGTTTGTTGGCTGTACAGCAGTACGTAAGTATTAACCTACAAAAAGAAAGGGGAAAGAGAACTAAACATAGCCAGTGTGGTGTAGTGATTAGAATGTCAGACCAGACCTTGGCCCAGACACATTCTCTCAGCCTAAGCTACCTCACAGCCTACACAGCCTGTTGTGGGGTACAAATGAATTAAATTGAGATACATTTCAAAACTGCAAAGCAAAGGATGGCATTCTTGTTGGGTTTTAAAGGTTTTGTTGTTGTTGTTTTCATTTCCTTGCATAATATATCACCACCAGTGTTCCCTCTAAGCTGAGTTAGTGTGAGCTAGCTCACAGTTTTTCAGCCTCCAGCTCACAGATTTTTGTCTTCACTCAGGAAGGATGATGCCAGGGCCAACTAATTTATGCAGTAGCCAAATCGCTCGCTCACAAATTTCATGCCAGTAACTCACAGAGTAGAATTTTTGCTCACAAGACTCCACAGCTTAGAGGGAACATTGATCCCTGTTTTGTAGGGCTTGCTTCAATCTTCCCTTCCCCTCCTTATTATAATAAGTGTGGATGTGCATTTTCTCCATAATTAAGTCTTACAACAACAAATGAACGTACGTAAGAAATTCTGTGTCTAATGCTTGGTAAATAGTTTGAATTAGACTAAGGTGCTGTTGGTCAGTGACAGAGCTGTTCAAGGACTGGGGCGTTAGCCTGGGGGGGGGTTGCACTCCCCCTGAAGGAACAGCTTTGTAGCTTGAGGGTACTGCTCAACCCTGGCCTACAGTTGGATCTCCTCTGTGGCACGTAGAGCCTTTTATCAGCTTAAACTGATACACCGGCTACAAGCTGCTCCTCAAGAAGAGTAATCTGCCCACAGTGATCCATACTCTGATTACATCAAAGTTAGATTACTGTAATGCATTTTAGATGAGGCTACTTTTGAAAACAGACTGGCAACTTCAGCTCATTCAAAATGTAGAAGACAGGCTAATGTGTGGGGAAGCATACTGGGATTGTATCACCCCAGTGCTGACAAATCTGCACGGGCTACACATTGGTTTCCAGGCACAATTCAAAGCGCTGCTTCTTACCTTTAAAGCCCTAAATGGCTTGAGGCCAAGGTACTTGAAGAGCTGCCTCCTCCCATATTGTCCAGCCCACCTCATCAGTCCTGCTGTCTGTCTGGGCTTTTTCAGTAGCGGAACCTCGCTTGCGCAATGCCCTTTCCTGCTGTTTTTTCTGAGGGTCTCCTGACTTTGCTTTCTTTTAGGCACCAGGCTAAGATGTTTCCATTCGCACAGGCCTTTAGTTAAGGGATTGGTCTTTTAACACTTTTTTAGTTTAGAAACTGATAAATTGATAGTGGCCTGTTTTTATGCTTGGCTGGAATTTTTAATGATGGGTTTTAATTAATATGTCTTCATGTTTTGTTTTTATTATTTGTATTTTGTAAGCTGCCTCAGGGGAGGCAGCATAAAATATTCTAAATAAAATAAATGATAAAAAGAAAGGAAGAAATGCAATCTTTTGCAAATCAGTCATTTGCTAAATCTGGTGTAGATTGTATTTGTTTTTTTTACACTGGAGAAATTACTCATATAACTTTTATAAGTGGACTGTGATATGCACTGTTATGGTGCAGTCTTGAGGATCTTTGGTATGTTGCTGTGTGGAAGTCTTCCAAATCTGTTTTCTGCTCCATGCACAGAATCTTCACCATTGACAGCTGAGGACAGGTGTGCCATTGAATTCATGACAATGGTGTAGCAATGGGAGACCCTCTATGTAGGCCCTTGAAATATAGCATTCAGCCCTATGACGCCGAGGTATCCTGGATTGCTTGTGACTGGAGGGAAGTAAAGAGTTCTGATTTTGGGGCAGGAACACACAGGAATGGAGTTCCAGCTGGCTTCAGAGCTGGCCACGCCCACTACAGCCAAAACCTCTGCATGCGTAGCTACAGAGGGAAGGCCTAGAGAGCAACCCCCCTGGTGACTCTGAGGCGGGTGGGCCAGGTGGCCCCCTGGAAGGATCGGGGAGGCATTTAAAAGCCTCCCCGTGCCTTCTCCAGCCTGTTCAAGGGCCGGCTGGCCCAGGCTCCCTGCAGCCATTTGGGGCGTTAGCCTGCCATGTTAATGTGTTCAAGGTGGCCTAATATGCTAATGAGCTGTGCTGTCAGGGTGTGGTCTAATATGCTAATGAGTTTCTGCTGTTGGGTGTGGCCTATTATGCTAATGAGTTCCTGCTGGGCTTTTTCCACACAAAAAGCCCTGATTCTGAGAATACTCAGCAAGCCTCAATACAGTCCTACTTGGAACTCACTGAAAATATCAGGGTAGATTCCAGATACTGATAAACAAAATGAGATATATCTGTGGCATTTTAAAGACCAGAGGTTGGCTCCTATAAACCACAAATGGAAGGCAATCATAGATGCTGATTGTTTCCTGTATTCCCTTATCCCTATCAGCACTTTGTGATCCCTAAAAGCTGATGGTAGAAGATGGGGAAACCCTGTGGACAAAATGCCATGTGGTGAGTCCAGTGTCATCCCACTCACTGAAGCTCCCCATGTATCATGGCATTTTGTCCATGAAGCTGCCCTGAACAACCCGTATCAGCTTTTGAAGGTCACAACAGACTCCGAGGGGAAACAGTTCCTTTAAATTCATCCCTGTTATGCAAGGCTTAGTGTTTTCTAAAAATGCTACATGGCAGGTTCTTTGGGTTTGCTCTTTAATGGCCACAGTTAACTATACACTGGAAACTTGTAGTTCAAAACAGGTTTATTGTACATTTTAATAGGAATTGTATTCTTGTTGGTTATCTTGTACTGAGAGTCCAGCCCAAGACTTTTAACTAAAATTATAATCCAAAAATAAATTAGATTAAAATTTAAGGGAGGTCCTCATTTAAATATAAATTCATTCAGTGTTTTCACTCTCTTTGTATATACAAGGATATGGACATCTTCAAATCTCAACAATCATAGCTTTGGAAACAAAAAATGAACATATCTCAAGCTCCATCAAACTTTCCAGACTTTCATTTTGGTAATGTATCTTATCAAAATAATCATCGTTAGAATAGCATTTTTTTCCAGAGTCTCAATAAATTTCTTTTGTGTTTCTGTACTGCTTTCAAACTCTGTAACAATACAGTACTGTACCTGTACTATACTGTAACAAGAGGAGAGTGTGGGGAGTCATAGCTACATTGTTGGAGAAGCAATAGAGAGACCTGGGTTGAAATCCGCTTCAGTCTTGAACTCTTCGGGTAACTGTCAGCTATGGCTGCCATGAGTTAGTGAAGCACCTCTCTCAACCCGAGATGAGTGACGGAGAGGGGGAAACCTTGCCTGACGAACCGAAGGAGCCAGACGAGGAGGGGAAAGAGACCCCAGTGACCATGGCCTCTGCGCCAATGACTACGACGCCACCAACAACTGGAGCAGTGGGGGGGACCCTCCCAAAGTCCTCATCGGCACACCTGCTCCTGACCCCACTGAGCCCGAAACTTCGGGCCGGACAGGGCTACAGAACGAGCTCCAGCTGGAGCCAATTCCACCCCGACTCAACGGCTGAAACGTATTTGCTGATGGGGAGCCCCACGAGAGACAGTTTGTATGACAGGGGCCTCACCGCGGCAGTGGGACTACCCCCGTTCGGGGCTCCCTTCGAACCGGTCGCTAGCTCATGGGTGACGGAGCAATCGAAGACCCGGAGTGGCCGGGTGTCCCCAGATGGGGGACTGGAACTAGCTAAGCGCATGGAGGTGGCTGACCATGATATTCGACATCTACAGCAGACCCTGGAAGATGTCATCATGACCATTCCGGACCTGGTAACGCGAGCGGTCGGAGAAGGACTGGAGAGGCGACCGGCAGTCCTGGTAGTGCCAGCGGGACAACCAGTACCAGTTCCGGGATCCCCGGGTGACGTACCGGCCCCAAGACCGGGAGAAGCCCCAGTGCTGGCTCCGCAACCGGCTAGTCCAAGGGGCCAGGTGGTACCTCGCCCGAAGTACTTGATAGAAGCCATGTTTGATGGGAATCCAGATGAGTACTCCTACTTTGTAGTGCAAGTGCAAAAGTTTGTGGATCGCTCAGACCACCTGTTCCAAGACGACACCAGCCGAATTGATGTCGTGGCTGCCCGGCTCCGAGTCCCCATGGTGGCTTGGTATGTGGGACTGCATAATGCCCAGGGGCCAGAGCTTACCAACCTGAATGCTTTCATGTGGGCATTGCGAGCTCACTTTGAGGATTGAAATGCGGGCTCAAGAGCACGAGCATACTTGTGCACAGTGAAACAAGGGTGCAGATCGGTGTGGGAGTACTCGGCTGAGTTCAAACTGCACACGGCCAAAGTGCAAAATTGGCCTGACAACGTGTTGGCCGAGTTATACCGAGTAGGGCTGAACCCTGAAATCCAAGAGATGGTCCTAAGATCAGTCAACCCGATCTCCCTCCCGGCTTGGATGCAGGAGGCGTAAAGTGCGGAGAATCGCTTGCAAACCCTGTGTTTGGATATTGCCACGGCTGGGGGGCGGTCGGGCCCTCAGGTTCCAAAAGCCAAGCCAGCCAAGCATTTGGATACAATGCGGGAGCAGCGCATGCGGCAAGGGCTCTGCCTGAAGTGTGGAGAACGGGGCCACTTCGCGGCTGACTGTGGAAGACCAGGGCACTGGGAAAAAGCCAATGGAGCCAAAGTGCGCCCATCCACCCCTGTGAAAAAACCAACTGGGAAGCCGAAATTTGCGAAAGCACTGCAAGCTTCTCCTGAAGAGGACCTCGAGCCAGCGGGAAACAGTTCGGTCCTGCTGTAGACAGCGCAGAGCAGCAGGGCCCGCAACCGGAGGCAGACTTGCCACCCAGCATATCAATGACTGTGATTTGGGTGATTGTGGACTTATTTTCGAAACAGGCACATTTCATTCCCTTTGCTTCCCTGCCCACGGCTAAAGCCCTTGCTAAGGCGTTCCTGGTGCATGTGGTGCGCCTTCACATGTTGCTGACCAAGGTGATCTCCAACCGTGGCACTCAATTTGTTTCACGCTTTTGGGGTGAATTGATGAAACTTATGGGGGTGGAAAGTGGTTTAAGTAGTGCTTACCACCCAGAGACTAACTGACAGATGGAAAAGGTTAATCAATCTTTGGAACAATACCTCCGTTGCTTTACGAACTATCAACAGGATGATTGGAACAATTTGTTGCCCCTTGCGGAATTTTGCTATAATAACACTTGCCACTCGTCGACGGGAATGTCCCTGTTTAAAGCCCTCTATGGCTATGACAGCCCACCGGTTCCCTTCCTGGATGGAAATCTGGACTTGGGACCTGGGGAGGTGGGGATGTGGTGCAAAAAACTGCGGGAGGTTTGGCCACTTTTGTGCAAAACTCTGGACGCAGCCAAAGAGGCTTACAAAACGCAGGCTGATAAGAGGAGGGTGGAGGGTTGGGCTCTACAGCCTGGAGATTCTATATATGTGTCTACAAAAAACATTCAAATGTTGCGTCCAAGCAGAAAACTGGGGTGGAAATACATTGGGCCTTTTAAGGTGCGCAAGGTCATAAATAATGTGGCAGTGGATGTTGAATTGCCTAAGAACTTGAGGAAATTGCATTCTGTATTTCATTTCAGTCTCCTGAAGAAAGATTCTGGGTCCTGTCCTTGGTGCCTGGACTGTCCGGTACCACCGCCTATTTTGATCGAGGGCGAGGAACATTATGAGATTTCTAGAATTTTGGATTCTAAATGCAGACGTGGCAAACTGCTGTATTTGGTGGAATGGAAAGACTTTGGACCCCAGCACCTTGAATGGGTGGAAGTAGGGGATATTCGGGCCCCTCACATGATCCGCAAGTTCCACGGGGAGTTCCTGGACAAACCGGCGGTCTCCCGGAATAACCGGGAGATTACTGTTTTCGGGGTGGGAAGTGATTTTCGATGGGGCAGTATGTCAGCTATGGCTGCCATGAGAGGGGTGTATGTTTCTAATTTCTTTGCATTCCTTCCCATGCGCTTAATTGCATCTGAGCTGTAACGCGTATCTTTCAAGGTCATTGGGGTGTCTAGGTTTCGTGGGAAGTTTTTCTCTTTTCCAGCTTCGCGGCAGTTAGTGAATCTGCCAAATGCCTGCGCGCGGGAGCCCATCTAATTGGGTAGCACTGGGGGGCGCGCATACAAATGCCCTATATCCTATTATGTGCATAGGTAACCCACCATTCCTAACAGTGGTCCTGTTACTGCATCTATGGCTTTTCAATAAAAGTAAAACCTTCCTAGAAGCGTGTACTTCATTGTCTTGCTGTGGGTCCTGACAGTAACCTGTGGGCATTCACATACTGTCCACCTAATTTACCTCACTGGGTTGTTAGTGGGTATAAAGTGGAAGAGAACAACCAACCTGAGTCCCTTGGAGAGAGTGGGGTAAACATAGTACTGCCAAGCCTGCTGGTAGCTATCCTTGCTCACCGCCACTCCAAGGAGCGACAGGGAGAAAAAATTAAGTCCTTGTCCTGTGCAACACTGTGTCATTTCCTGGGAAAACCTCTCTATGGTTTTACCCTTGAATTTTCAGAGATTCCTAGAGCTACCCCATGTCATTTCTGGGGATGTAGCAGCACCCAGGACATTGTGGCTCCCCATGTCCCTGCCCCTGAGCCTCCTGCTGCTTGCCATGGCCTGGCAACTCTAGATAAAAAATGTATTTCAAAATATAAATAAAATACAAAGGGGTGAAAGTCAATCATTTGAAGGGACCTCCCTCTTTCCCCCAGTCCTGAAGAATGGCAGGTCACTGAAGGAGTTTGGAAAGCCAGAGGCCAGATAGCAAAAAGCCTGCCACAGGTGGAAAGACCCCCATCTTCTGCTGAATGGATGAATGTGTGGCCAGGTGGCAAGGGGCCTCCCTTCTCTCTTTTAGTATGGCTGCCTTCTAATGGAAGACAACGTATGGCAAAGATAATATTTCTTATGCTTTTTTATGGTTCTCAGGATGGCCTCCTCCTGAAATGTGTAGCTGTGTTGACATCATCTACTCAACTAGCTTTCTTCTTCCCTAGAAGGGAAGATATTAGGGTTGCCAACCCCCCCCCGGTTTGCCAGGGGTCCCCCGTTTTGGGGGGTTCTACCCGCCACCGGCCAGATGGCCAGCGGGGGAAGGCCCCCCCCAACACCCACAGCCACCCCGCTCCCTTCTCTCTTGAGAGAGAGGGGTGGCTGCCTTTAAGTTCATGGAACCCGCGTTTCCTCCCAAGCCCGATCTCCGCTTGAGATCAGGCTTGCAGGGAAATGCCAGCTGTGCACTTGAAAGGGAAACACCGGCTCTTTGCTCTTAAAGGGGAAACGCCGGCTCTGTGTACTTAAAAGGGAAACACCAGCTCCTTTAAGTGCAGGAAACTGGCATTTCTGGAGATCGGGCAGGCGGGGGGGGGGCGGTGGATGTACCCAACGTGACATCATCATGTCGGTGATGCCCCGCCCCTCGCCCCCAAAGCCCCCCACTGGGGGCGGAAGATGGACTTGGCAACCCTAGAAGAGATCACACACAGGGATTGCAATGTAGTCATAGTGCCACCCATCAAGTAGATTTGGCTGCATAGCTATGGCTGTAATTCTAAGAATAATTTTGTGTAAGTAAGCCCTATTGAACTTGATGGGTTTTACTTCTGAGTAAAGCTCCTTAGGCTTGCTTTGGTGTAGTGGTTAAGAGCGGTGGCGCAGGCTGTAAAACGCCTGCTTTAACAACACTAGAGCAGCCACTATGGCTGTTAGAGTCCCACCGCGGTCGGGGTGAGCTCTCGACCCTAGTCCTAGCTCCCGCCCACCAGTGGTTCAAAAGCTGAAGTAACTGACGGCGAGTAGATAAAAGAGAACCTACCCTTAGAAGGGTAGGGGGCACCCTCCCCTACGGAGGTGCGTGGAAGGCAACGACGGCGGCGGCGGCAGCTGCAGCAGGACATCGGCTGCAGCAGCATACCAGAGGTAGCAGCATGGCGTCGAGGCGGCAGTGAGCAGTAGCAGCAGAGCCAGAAAGGCGTGATCCCTGGTGGCCAGCGGCAGAAACAGCAGGCGGCTGTCGTCAGCAGAGGCGGAGGCACAGCAACGTCATCCAAAGGCGCGGCAGAGCCTGAAGGACGTAGCCAGACCGGAGGAGGACGTCACCTGTGTATCAGATCGCTTGACTGCCTAAGCGCGAGGAAAAGAACAGCTAGCTGCTGGGAATGGAGCCGGAAAAAAAGAAGAAGAAGAAGAGCCGAGCCGAAGAGACATCAGCTTCCACCTGGGTGCCGGTAGGCAGCCCCACCCATAGAATCAATGTGGCCTTAGTTAGGGTTCAAATGTGACTAGCAACCCACATGTAAACCGCCCAGAGACCCCCACGGGGGTTAGGGCGGTATATCAAATTGAAGTAATAAATAAATAAATAAAATAATCTGAGAGAACCGGGTTTGATTCCCCACTCTTCCACAGGCAGCTGCTAGTGTGACCTTGGGTCACTCATAAGTTCTTTCAGAGCTGTTCTCTCAAGGGCAGTTCTTGAGAGAGCTCTCTCAGCCCCACCTACCTCACAAGGTGTCTGTTTTGGGGAGGAGAAGGGAAAGGGATTGTAAGCCACTCTGAGACTCCTTCGGGTAGTGAAGGGCAGGATATAAATCTAATATCTTCTCTTCTTCCTCTTCTTCCTACACTACTAAAGGTAAATGAAGCCAGTACTTTCCTGATGGTAAAGATGGTATGGGAATGGGCAAGACAAAGAGCATCATCCTAGTTACATCAGTGATGCAGTACTTTCCAGTACCTTTTAAGCCTCTATGAGGGCCTTTTAAATGGTCACTGACAGGTGGAATTTTTCACAATGAGAAAACGTTTGTGAAAAGTACTCCCCCCCCCAAACACACACACTTTGA